>NW_010417956.1:0-21535 GCF_000710305.1 Buceros rhinoceros silvestris | reverse complement strand
GAAAAAAGCCACTGAAAACAAACTTTTAAAATACACTAGTTCTGTAAAGCATCACTGGGTGACCCTGACTGACAGGTGCTGGTTCTCAAAGATTTCAGAAGGGTCAGAGGCAATCCCCACTTCCCTGCTTCAGGCTTTTTTTTTCACGTCTTCTAGATCCCGTCGCTTCTCCCATAGACTCTTTCATCTTTTTGTGAAGTGTTGTGTTCAAAACCAGTCACAGCACTTCAGCCGGGGCCCTCCCAAGGCTCAGGAGGCAGGGAGGATTCCTGTGGCCAGCCATGCTGGTGTTCCTTTGCCTTTTTCACGAAAGCGTGACGTTATTGCCCGCGTTCAGCCGCTGGTCGGCAGGAACCCTTTCGCCAGAGGCTTTTCCCAGAGCGCTCTCTAGCAATGCTGAGCACATCATGTGTTCGGGCAGCCCACGGTGCCGGCTGAAGCGTGGGACTCTCTGCACATGTGGCACAGTTGAATCGGACCCTTTGTTTTTTTCAGGCTATTTCTCTGATTGTTGGGATCATTTTGAATTCTGTCCTTGCCTGCAGGATACTTGCAATCCCTTGTAGCTTTTCACGACATCAATAAGTTTACTGTTTATTATCTGGGGGCTGCGAGGCTTGGCCCCCGCTCAGTTTTACACTCTGTATGCCCATCAGGTGGGTCATTTTTCTTTTCCTACAAATGCAAATAAACTGGTTAATACCAATTATGGCCATCACTATGATGGTATAAAGGTACTTTATCCTGGCGTAGCTTCTTTCCCGTGCTGTACAACAGTAACTGCGCCAAGTCAAGCCTTTAAAATTCGGTGTTGTGCTGCTTTATGCAGGCATGTGTGGTTGAAGGGCTGGGAATTCTGCGTGTAGACAGACTTTCATTGATACTACAACACATGTGGAATAAATAATAGTATCCTCCCCCTTGGCAGCTCTAGATGGGTGTATTTTAAGAGCCTGCCGCCCTGCCATTGCTATGATTATTATTCATTCCTCTAACAGAAACAGTGCGACATAATCCATTGCCATAGTTTAACCTTCTTTATCACAAACCCCGTGAAGCAGCCTGTAATCCCAGAGGAGGAAAGTGATACTGTTTAAGCCTTGTTGCTTTTCCAATTAAATCCTCGCTTTTGTGCAAAATACCTTGCTGTAAAAAGGACAGTACTGAAGTGGTCCATTTGTGGAGGCGTCTTTATTTTATTCTCAGTGCTCCATCATCATCATCTTTCCCCATAATTAGACAACAAAACAGGACAAGCTGTGTCACCCTGCAGATGCATTGTAAAGCTAAGTGCATTCAATGACCCAAAGAGTGGCATTCTCTCTCGTAATGCATACCTCGGAGTATCTCATTGTGCTTATAACAGTTTCAGTATTTTTAATTGCCATTTGTATACCCAACCCTTAGAAAACTGTGCACATCGGGCTTTAATGGTTTGTAATTACATGACTCGGGGTTTTAGATCAGGTTTCCCTATATCTACGATAGGCTTACAACAGCTTTTCGTTTCTTCTTCAGAACAGGAGCTCTTGTATCCTTGAAGAGCATCAGTGTAGCTCCTTGACTGCTGCTCTTATTTTTTTTTTTTCTGGCAGCAATAGATAAATTAATTTCTCATTTGTGGTAGATAATGTTTTTATAGTAAAAATGAAGTTGAAATGACTTATATATACTTCAACACATAAAAAGGGGAAGGTTAAAATTCATATTTGAATTGGCAGTTGTTAAAATGTAATTATACCTCCCCAAGGTAGCACGGCAGAAGAAAATATTTTAAAAGTTCTCTCTGAAAGTTTAAAAATTCAATTAATGTCATGGATGTATAAGCCTAGAGACTTGGGTAGCAACTGAAGTCAAGTACTCGAGCTTTTATGAAGTAACCTTAAGCCGTGTTAGCAGGCTTCACCAAAACTGCTTCCAGTGCAGGAACTGCAAAAGATGTAAATATTCACAAGAGTTTTCATATGTGCTTTCGTAGAAGGGCACAGCAGGATCATCTGTTGGTTTTTTCCTTAAGATAAAAGTGTAAGAAAGTAGTCCCTTTACCGGTTTTTTATAACCCATTTGTTAGTGCTTCTGAGGGGCTCCTGATAATAATTAGGAAACAAGATTTTCAAGATTTTTCAAGATGTTGCTCTGAAGAATCAGACAAAATTGCATTTGAGAACCAGCAAATAGGGTGTTCATCTAAGATGCAGAAAAAGTACAATCCAGCTGCCATCAGCAGCACCTGCAGGGCTGGAATTGGTACTCTCTGCCTGTGACGGGAACTAGTCACTGGCTGTCCCTCTGCCTCAGTTTCCCTGATTGTACAGTAACAGTAGTTGTGATTGGGGGGAAACTAGCATTAAAAACATACAAGCCTGACTTGTGCCTTTATCTCAGAGGCGATTGCCTGTAGCAGGACGCAGTTGCCTTGTTTCCATGTTTCAGTGCAGAGCTGCCAAACTCAGGATTAGAGCTGTGAGGTCCATCCTTTCTCCCTCCCACTATCCATGCGCTGCTCCCAGGAATAACGTTCCTATAAGTATCTTCATTAGCCAAATCAACGTACCACCCTCTGCAGAGGAACAAGCTTACTTTTGAAATTAAATGTGTAAAAGAATTTATTCTGTTCTGCTCTGGGGGTCAGAGAAATTTTGCAGATTTCAGCCTATAACTGGGATTCTCAAGCCCAGCAGACTGGGCAGGCGGGACAGCAGCAGCAAAAGGGGGTTCAGATTGCTGGTTTGAAGGGCAGTTCAGTGATGGTAGTGAGTGCCTTTTGGTTCAGTGGAGGATGTTTACTGCTCTGTTACACCTTCCTTTGATTATTTTTATCAGCGTTATTAACTGAGGCTACAGTGATAATTTTTCCCAGTTGCATGTTTCAGCGCGCTCACATGCTTCTCCACAGCTTTTAGAGCAGTGCTCTTAATGAAAAGGGTGTAGCCTTCAAAATGACCTGTCATTAAGCTAGGAGTGTAATTCAAGTCCCGTTTTAAAGTCTTGGGCCAGATGCTGTAGTCCCAAAATCCACACTATCAATATCTGTAATTGATGTCGATGTAAATAATATCAGGACTGAATCCTTCTCAGCTCTGTCTTGCTCCATCTTCCTAGCAGCAACATTAATTCTAGTTCTTGACCTGAATGATAACAAGCTATTAGTAAATGCTATTCTGACCTTGACAGCTGTGAGAAAAACATTAGCTGAAGATATTTTCACCTTCGTTTTCTAGAAATTTCTTTCTAAGAAATACTAAGATATGAAGTAACAGAAAATTTTCTAATTACTGTTCTTTCTTACAGGTTAATACATTTTATTAAAAATGGCTCAGATCTGAATCCAGCAGAAGCAATTTATTCCCAGGAGAGTTTATGCTAACTCTGCCTAAAAACATTCATTCTGTGTTGTATTTTTCTCAACCTGTAGTTAGCTATCAGAAGGAACAGTCGTTGGCAGGAAGGTCAGGGCACTCAGAGCTGGTTGTCCTGAGGTTGCTCCATTCTGCTACTGGCCTGCTCCTGGGCAAGCCAGATCATGGGTTTAGGTGTCCATCCCTTGAAGGCATGACAACTGCAGTGACCTTTCTGCGGAGGTGCTGCAAGAGCTGTCTGTGAAGCTTAGTCTGGCAGCTAAGCTTCGTAAGGTGTTCGGAGATAAGGCAGCGTTGCCCTGCCTTGGAGGAGGCTTTTGGGGCGGAAGGAGCTGGAAGCACTTTTTGATGTGATACCATGAAACAAAATGGTGCCAGTGGTGAGGGGGATTTGGCATGGCTGTGTCAAACCCAAAATCCTTCCAGACAATGGGTCTAAGGGCAAATGTTTCCTTGCCCATTACAGACGTCCACAGGTTGCTAGAAGGCCTCGTCCCTTGTTGGGCAGGATAAGCGCTGTGCAGAGATAAGACGGTTGGCAGTGATTTCAGTGGGCAGCCTGACTTCCCACATAGTTTATCGGTCTTGGCATCAACACTTTACTTCCTGCCATTTTACTTTCTTATCAGCCACCCGGATTTCACCACATTGTTTTTTCTAATTAATGTTCTTTCTCTCCTCTGCCATGATGGCTGCTATCAGCTGGAGGCATTCTACTCCATATTCACCACTGAACAGCAAGACCACGTCAAGTCTGTGGAGTACCTGAGGAATAACTTCCGACCACAGCAAAAACTGAACAACAGGAAGGTGTCCAAGTCTGCTGTGAAGGATGCTTGGAGCCAAGATATGACAGACATCTTGGAAAATCCACTCGGCACAGAAGCATCCAAAGGTAGATTACACTTATGAATTTTGCAGTTGACTGATAGAATTTTTTTGTCTACTTTGTCATCAAATAATGTTGAGGATAGCCGTGAGCTACCAAAGAAATAATGCAGGTTATGCAGACATTCCTTGTTGGTACGTGTCAATAAATTAACTAATCCTCTGGGTGCCTGCAGTTACCTGTGAAACACACCGTTACAAGGTACCATGGCAATAAAGCTCAAAAATCTGTGAATCTCAAGCTGGCGATGTCCCTGTTTCTGATGTCTGGCTGTAGGGCCTTAGAGATGCTTGACAAAAGGGAAACATGAAGGGACAAGGCCAGAGGTAAAATTTCGGACCCCTTAGCACTGATTTATAGGATGTTTGAATGGGAACAGAGTATCCAAGTGTAGTTATGAGTTGCATTTTTACAGTAACGAGACTTTTGAAGAACCATCGACCTTTTAAGTCAGCGTTTGCATCATTCTGTTGGTAAAGGTGACAAGGGGGAAAAAATCTCTTCCTTATAGGCAGGTGATTTTCTAATGTCTTGCTGAAGTGTTTCATGTGCCTTTTTGTAGAGCAGCCGGTGCCTGCTTCTGTCAAACACTGGATAATGAGCTGGATGGAGGGGGGTGGAAGGGAGGTTACAGTTGTTGCGCTGGCACAGACAACCCTGGCTAGAGGAGCACATCAAAAATTCTGAGAGAAATGTTTCCTGGATAAAATAAGACTAGAAATAAATATCATTTACTACCATTTTTTGCCTTTATTTTATTGAATGATGTTATTTATTAGTAGGAGGAATGACATGTACTTCCCAGTCTTCAGTCTTGAGAAGTGCTTGGTGCTTAACCAGTTCTGGGTAGAGCTAAAGAAGAGAGGGGCAGTTTGCCAGAAGGAAACAGCTAAGCAGATTTACAAGCTTCCCTTTCATACCTGGCATTTTCACCTGCCCAGGCGCAGAGAGTGTAGGTTTTAGAGGACGTGAATCATGAAAACAGCTGCGTTCAGCAACCTCACCCTCCCAGGAGAGTGCTGGAAGACTGTATTTCTCAGGGCTCATTATTCTGTGAGCAAGCTTATTTATATATATATATATAATATACACGTACACAAACTTCATGTATGTTAAAGGCAGCCTTGGGATGGAGAATTTACATCAGAAGTGAGCAGGAGATCTTGGGAATGAAGAAACTCTGCTACGCCCTGATGCTCTGGCCTGCAGTGTTCAATCAGTGTTTTAACAGCAACACGTGTCAGTATTTATTTCTTCAGTTATATCTCGTGTATATATTATTTACCCAGAACAGTGATGAAAGTTAATAGGTTACATTATGTTAAAAGTGACAAAACTGACTACTTTTTATTTTGAATGTAGCCAAGGTACCTCTGGTACCTGTGGTATAATATTCAAGATGATTTTACGGTTTTGACCACATTCCTGCATATTCCTCATCTCACTGGATGGTTTTTAAGATTGTAAAAATGCTTTAAGCGATTTTCACCCCCATTACAGACTCTAAGGTCTGTCATTAGTGGGCTGATCTTCAGATTGGAGGTGTTGATACCAAAGGTTCACTTGAATAACTGGAAAGATTGACACTGACTTCAGTCTTCAAGAACTCTATGGCCCAGATTCAACCAAGCGCCCATGGTTTAGTTAATATGATGTTGAACCAGTCTGCAAGGGAGCTGCACAACTGTTAGTCCACATTTAGATACTTTGGTGCCTGGGTGCTTGAGACCTTACATGCTTGGAGTCTGGTTTCCTGAGCAGGTTCTCTCTGGGTCCTCTCCCATCATGTCCAGGTACCACAATGCTCTGCCTTGGAATAGAAGCTTATGACATGCTCAGGAGAGACCCTCAGGTGGGGGGCATGCATTTCCCGTGACCTGACAACATTCAGCGTGCTGTTTAACGGCAGGGATGATGCAAGAGTCAGTGATTTAGTTTTTTCCCTTGAGCTTTTGCTATAGGAGGCTAATGGCTAGGCAGCCAGTCTTTTTCTACTGGCTCTGTCAACTTGTCACTTTTTGGGTTGTGTGCACATCAGGGGACACTGAAAATAGGTGCATTTTTTCATGAACTTAAAAATAAATAGGTTGCTGCAGTGTTGCTAACACAAAATGGATTGTAGCATATCCTCTAAAGGTTACAGGGATGAGTTACAGCCGTTCCAGAGATATAACAACATGGATGTTTCTGGCCCCTTCTTTGACAAAGGTGAATGGTGGTGATGTGCCCGGTCCACTGCACATTCTGAACTACTGACATATAAATAAAATGAGCTGAAGTCATAATACCTGAGTGAAAGCAAAACCTATTGTTTATTCAGCTAGTAAATATAGTACTTCTTTATAAAGTGTCATTCATGCAAAAGTACTGAGGAGCCGAGAGCACAGAGCGCTTCTCAGCCAGTCAGTCTAGTGTACAAATATAAGAGTGTAGGCTCGGCATAACATTTATTTTATGCAGATTCTTCTGCACACCTCATGGTGGCATCTCGATGCTTTCCCCATTGCATTAAGCAATGTGACCAGTGGCTGTCACATGTTGGCTCTTGTCTACCCTCCCTGTACATAGATTTGAGTGTTGCAGAAAAAGGCAAGGTCACGAAAATGTGTCTTTTACTCGCTGCAAGGTGATACAGTTTGTGATGGTCTTCAGCTCTGGAGGAGAAGTTTGGTTTTGTTTGTCAGTGTGAATTTTTGCAATTTGTTTCCTCTGTCACACTCTATTAAGTCTCTGGGCAGTATTGCTAATCTAGAAAACAGTGTAGCGTTCGTTATGTAAGCCTTTCTTATTTTGGAGGAAAATGTGCCCAGAACAATTTGCATAATGTTCAGAATAATTTTCAGAATTCCCCGGTGAATGGGGAATTTCGGATCAGCACAAAGCGATGCAGCTCTGCAGTTGTCCCTTGACAAACATGCTATCCTGAATAGTTTGGCACCAAACAGGAATGTCTTTCCTCCCAGCTATCAAAGCTATCTCGGGTCACGGAACTGTGACCAGTAGCATAACCTGCAGATGCACTGGAGGAAAACTATTTCTCACTTTATGCCAGTTCTCTGAGTATTTCCTTAGCAAAGCCCTGTAAGTGGTGGCATCTGATAAACAAAGTGTCTTCTGGGAAAAGGCTATTTTAGGACAACCAAAACTGTGAGTGCGTTTGGATCCGGTTTGTTAGCTAATATAAGTATTACCAGCCTCTTGTTTTGCAGTTGCTCTCCTCTCCCTCCTCGTTCTTAATTTTAAAGCAGCAATGAAGGGAGGGCCAGTGTTCTTAATCATCAGAATATAGGACGGTGAAAATATTTTAGCTGATTTGAAGTAGTGTGGAGGGCTGATTTTTCACTGGGGTGAAAACTCCAGTGTTCCTTTTGTGTTAATGTTTAGCAAGAAGAGTTTTCTTTTCTTCCATTATCTTATTCCTTCCCTCTGTTGGCAAAAGCCTGAGACCTTTGCTGAGTCAGAGCCCATGAACTGAGCTTAATTCTTAAATTGACCCTGGAGCTGTTTCAAGAAACTGTACAGATCATCTTTAAATATCTTATTTCTGAAATATGCCATTCAGGGTAATGAATGTTCAACTGTGTAGCAACTGGTCGGTTGATATTAAACCCTTGTACAACATTTTCTAAGAAAATTTCAGACCATGCAGATCATCAGGCCTGTAAAGTTTATAACAAGAGGGGTCACCAGTGTTACAGTATTGATTTATATGAAGTTATGAAAAGTTAGAGGTTCTCTGTACAGACATAATAAACCGGGACTGTATGTGTAGACTATTCATCGGTGAGTATCAGTGGCAGTGTCTGATTTTTTTTGCACATGACCATCTCTGTTAAAATTGCCTCTTTTCTCCTCTTGCCTGTCCTTTGTGACTCAGGACTGTGTTGCTCTGTCATGTCACATCCTGTGCTCCTGCCTTCTCGAATGCTGCTTTCAAGCAGCTATGCTAGAGGGCTTGCTAATTATTTAGCAGGTTAATGGTGAATTGCTCTTCAGGGACATAGAGACAGAATTCTTACATAAAAGTCCATCCAGTTCAAGGACCTAAGTCGGCATGTTCCTTACAACTTTTCACATGTTGTCCCATCAAGCGGAGATGTATTTACAAAACATTACCTGCTTCAGTAAAGATGCAGGCATAGAAACTGAGGAGGGAAAGGTGTTTCATTTCCTTGCTTTGGGATGTACCCCATGTGCAACAATATTTGCCCGTTTTATTTTGCTGATGATTACAGCCATCAAATGTTGTTTCTTATGTTTTTTTAATGCTGAAAAACAACCCCTTTAACCTTTCTGTCTCATTAAACGTGCTGCAAGCCTTACAACACTTATACAAGCATCCCATGTGAGGGGCTCTTGACATCAGCATTTTCTTTCACAGATGCCTGATTACTTCCCCAAAGGTGTCTGATTACTCTTTGCTGGAGTCTCAGATGATGCTGTTTCCCATCAGTGGGAATTCGCCGTAGAGTACCATCTTTAATTATGATCTTAGACTAAGTTAAATAATGAGCAGTCATGAATTCACTCTAGTAAAACTTACTTAGCTTTGGACTCTAAGTGAACAGCTGGGACGTTTCTCTAGTAGGGTACAGGAGATCGTTTTTCTCACTTCTTTGTTATGCGGTAGTGACGCACAGTTTGGAAGTCCTTGTAACCTAATGCTCCTAAAACAGGTATAGGAGATACTCAGATTTTCCTCCCTGCATGCTTTGTACTGGAGTCACGGCTCCTGCTATCGACCTGCAGTCGAAGGGACAGCACTGCTCAAGCACAGCAGTTTAGTTCATGGCTCCTGGTGTCGGAAATGAAACTAAAGCCTCCAGCGAAGGTATTGCCATTTCTGCATGGGGTGGCATCACTGCATTGGAGGACACCTTCACTGCAGCAGCATCCAAAGTTCTGGAGATACAGTGCAGTGACATCAACATTTTGAGGCAGATAGTTTAGAGCATGGGCAGCAGTGTTCCTGAATGAGAACAAATTATTTGTCTCAGTCATAGCCTCTGTTCTTACTCCCAGTAGTTTGGTTTTGCTTTCTAAATGCCCATGTTTTATGAGAACTCTCTCAAAACAACTTTGCAGTCTCTTCCTGTCTTCAGGTTCTCTCTGGGAGGCCAAGAAGAGTGTTAGTCAGAACAGTTTACACTTGCAGAACGTTGTTTATATATTGTAGTCAAACCTAAATGACCACAAAATACTCTATAGGAATAAATGTAATTTATCTAAAACAACACAGCAAATGTAAATTTAAAATGATTGATATGTTATTGAAATGTTGCGATTGCTAAAGCAAAATGATAACTATTTATTTTCTTTAAATATCTTAGGGAAAACAAAACTAAGCAAGAACCTTTTTTAGTTGATTTCCAATATGTTTACCATTACAGTGGATTGCTCTTGTCCTTTGGAAAAATCTTGGAAGATTTCTTCATAGATCAATAACTCCTTCCTGGTTTCCTGGGATAACTGGACTTTGCCTACTTTCCTTTTTTATTTCATTTTGTTATTAGGATTATCCTTTCTCAGTTCTATTCCCCTTTAATCAGGTCAGTGTCCTACCACAGTGTGCGGTCCAGATGAATCTATGTATCATTATAAGGGTTTCTCTTGGTGCAGCAGACTGGCTCGGTGCAAAAGGTTACACTCGAGGGTGGTCACGCCGTGCTGCTAATTGCTTGCCCTGCATCTTCTTTGCACTGTAGACCTGCCCGGCTGCCGCTGTGCCTCAGTGCCCCAAGTAAATGTTCTGACCTATTGCTGCAGAGTCCCTTGCGCTATGCACCTCGAGTACCGGCTTGTAATCACATTTTCGGCAGAAATCAGCGTGCTCCTTCTGTATATCTCATCCCTTCCGCCTCATCCGTGGCTTGCTCCTGCAATGCTGGGTCCTCATCTGTGCAGCTGTCTTGGAGCACATCATGCAAAAGCAGGAAAGGACAGGCTGCTGCCTTCCAGAGAGCCTTAGATCAGTCAGGTGGAAGGCAAAGCATTTCAGGAAAAAAAACTGACCCATTTTGGGGGGGGTATTGGGTACAAAAAGTTGTGGAACATATACCTGATGTAGGTCTGGTGCTTCCCCTTATAGGGCCTCTGTTCTGCAAGGTTCTGTTTTCACTTGTAGTAACTTCCCTGTGGTTGTAATGTGAGCAGCACTTGCGTCTGTGCCTGAATAGGCACAGCTTACCAGTAGACTTAATAAACAATAAGTAACTGCTTGCAGTTGTTTAGAGATTATAAAGGGCCCACACCAAAAGAACAAGAGGAATTCAGTGTGACAGTTGAGGTATGGTTTGGGTTCACAGCTGCCACTGGAGCTGGAATTGCTGAGTACTTGTAAGGACGCTGGATGGTTTGCACCTGCAGGGAATTCCTTTCCTTTCTGCACTCCTACCTGCTAGTCCAGCCATTTGGCCCGCAGAAGTACTGATTTTCATTTCAGCCTTGACAGTACTTTGGACCACAAGTGCCTGCAGCTCATCCCTTGTGTTGGAAAAAGCCTCCAGAAGCTGTGAAAGGGAAGCTGCTTTCCCAGTCTAATTTTGAGCATCTCTCCGGTACATATTGGGATGATCTACCAGCCGTGTTGGCTTGTTCTTCCTTTGCTCACTGGTCCAAGCAGCCATCGCCAGGACACTGGAAAGGGGGCTTGCCTAATATAGCAAACACACGTCGTTCTGGCAAGAACGCCACTGAATGTGATCACACATGTTGCATCAGACTCACTGTATAAATAAGGACACAGGTGTACATTTTAAACACGAGTCACCCTCTGTGTGCATGTGTGCAGTATAAACACAGCTTGAGGGCAGATCCTTTGCGGAGATCGGTCCAGCCCAGCATGGCATCTGCATGGCTGATCTGCACCCACCAAGGATTCTGGCCGCAGCTGTAAAAACAGTATTTGTGAAATATATAAAATATCTGGCAAACACAGCACAGTAAAGCACACAGTCCATGCCTTTCAGTAAAGCAGGGTCTGTTGCCGTGATGCCATGGAAACTCAAATGCTATAAAGCAAACCGTACAGGAGTGAATCCCAGTGCTGGCTGTGCGTTCACCTTGGGAAACGGACAGGCAGCAGCGGGGCAAAACCCAGCTTGCCCAGAGCCCCTCCGTCGGAAGTGCCTCACGTGCTGCTTTGCTTGTGAGATTATTTCACAGGGCTCATAAAACAAGTGCGGCGTCTGTTGGTGTCCCTCACACCTTAAGAAACAACCCCGTCTGTTTGAAGCATAGGGAAGGGTAAGAGCAGGCAAGATAAATAGACTGTCTCCTAGCTACATTCTGCCTGTGGATTGAAGTAGATCAACACAAATATTTGTGTGTACAGCATGCTCCGGAGCCTGACAATGCCTACTGGCAAAGTGTTGGCAAAGGTAAAGGAAAAATGAGTGCTCCTCTTTACAGCAATTATCCTTATATATTAATAATGTCATTTATAAGCACTCTGAAAAGTTAACGAGGTATACTAAAGCAGAGCAAAAAAATTGCGAACATCTAGTGAAAGGAGAAGGGGGGAAAGTTGTAAGTATGCCTCGTAGCACTTTTCTGTGTATTAAAGCCTGTGTTGTCTGTGTGTATGATCCTCGTAGTCTATCTGTTATCCTTTGGGAGCACAGCCCTTGCTGAACTCCAAGATTGAATCCGACAGCCCAAAGAATGCCGCTCTTTGTTATGGATCAGAGTGTCTTCCCCAGGCATCTCCACTGAGTCACGCCAATGCAGGGGAGCTGAATCTGGCACTGTACGCTGTCCCATACGATGGCACTGGTGGCGTGGCACTGGAAGCAACTCTGAGTTTTCTCATTACAGTATAACCTGTATTTCTGCATTTTGGGGCTTATTTGAAGTTCTGAGAGCCTCATAATGAAAAGGAGTATATATGCCTGTGTATAGATAGGTAGATATGTGAAAGTATTTTTCTCCCCTTCTCTGTTGGTGGCATTGCTTTTGTCTTCTCCGCAGTCAGGTTCCTGGGCTCTCCAGGCTGAGTGGACTTGGTGCAGTGTTTTCATGATAGCACAGGCATCAATGACTGTTTTCAGGCTTCTCTGAAATCAGCTGGGGCATTTGTGGCTATGTCAGGTATCGTTACAGCAACAGCAACAAGTGGTTCACTTGCCCTGCAGGACTGGCCCTCCCAGCTCCTTCCCAGTGCTTGGGCAGAGAGGAAAGAAACACACTCTCCTCTCAAAGAGCTTGGCCACCAACTCATTTATCCTTATGGGGAAGAAAGGCATGAAACCGCCATGCTGACCTTTCACCCTACAGGCAGGAGCTGCAGAACAGAGCAAAACAAGTCCCTGATCCAGTAATGGTGTGTGGGCACATCCTGGTGCCGATATTTCTTCTCTCCACGTATTAATTGCCTCAGCAGATCCCTCCCCATCTCACCATGAGGGATTCAGGACTTCACTTGCCCATCGTTTCTCTGTGCTGGAAATTGTCAGGGTTTCATCACGGAGCATATCCCGTGGTACTGAGGAGAGGAGCGGCAGTTTTGCAATGCAAGATGTACAGCAGGAGGGAGAGAGTGGGATTTTCCAAAAGAGGGCATAGCACAGCTAGAAATAACTGCCTTTAAAGTGTTGACATTTTTATGTATGGAAGAGCTAACTTACTTAGAACATTTCTAGAGAATTTTATAAATCCTCCTGAGCCAGTGCCACTGGATTCATCATCTGAGATACCTGTTTTACAGGGAGAAGATATACAAGAAATAACTGAATATACAGTTCTTGTGCTCTCTCAAACTTTCTTTTATAATCACAGGTACCATATTCAAAAAGCACGATGAAAAACAAAGTTTGGCTGCTTTTGCATTTCTGTCTTTGAAAGAGAAATGTAGACAGCTTTAATGAAATTAAAAAATAATTTTTAAAAAGCTGTCATGTTCTCTTAAACATCCTTTCTGCGTTCATGGGTGTATCTTAATATCAGAAGTTAATTCTGATGGAACAATAAGCCCCTTTTTTGTCTTTCAGCTCTCTGAAATGGAGCTGCCAGGAGCTTTTGGATTAAGCTTTTTCAGGCTTCAGTTAGGAAAGCCTCATGGAGGTTACGTAGCCAAATACAACATACAAATCAAATTAAGGGAGAGATGAATGCGAAGTTGTTAAATTAATTTTGTTTGTTCCAGGCCATTGGAATGTTCTTAACATGAAGAAAATAATTCTCTGCTGTATGGCTGGCTTGGCCAGCGCTTAGGACTGTATTAGCATGCTGCATTTGTCTGCGAGTGGCAAACAGGTTTTCTCCAGGCTTGAGTGAGCCCTGGAAGACGAGGCCAGCCACGATGCTATCTTGCCCTCTGCCTTCCCTGGCAGGCTGATCTGAGGAGAAAAGGCTCTGTTAAGCTCCCCGTCAGCCCCACACATGGCCAACATGGAAACGCCGGCTGAGGCTGCCTTGTGTCAGGTCAGAGGGCTTCCTCCAGATGCGCCCGCGCAGCCCTCCTCCTTCTGCAGGACTTCTGCACAAGGCAGGAGCCAGCATGTTTGTTTGGGTCACGCCCGACAGGAGGGTAAGGGTTTTTTTTTCGCTCTCAGAGGTCCGAGGTGTGCCACGCTCAGGGCATCGCTGCCTGCCGCGAGGCGTGCTTGTGGTACTGCGAAGGCGCTTGCCTGCTGAGTGCCTCCCAGGCGCAGCCCTGTGGCCCTGGCAAGGCTGTTCTGCCTCAGGAGTCTTGGCTCAGGAGGTCCATTAGCCTTTGGTGTCCTCCTAGACCTGTACAGTTCAGGTATCTGCTCGGTATTGCAGAAAGACATCCTGAAAGCCCCCTTGATATTTTTGTTATGGCTTAGAATCTGGATTTAAAAGAGAGCATTAGTAATACTTTTTCTAAAAATAGCTGAGATCTGCTCTTTCAGTGTGAAATGATGATGGTTGTTGGTTTTGATTCTTTTTTTTCCTCAAATAATTATGAATTCACTGGCTTTTTTTGCTTATTTGGCCTGATTTTAAAATTAATAAAAAAGAAAAGAAAAAGAAGAGGAAAAGGAAAAGCTTGTGTTTCTCTTTAGTGTGCCCTGGTTCAATTCAGAGGAAGATGCAAACCTCTCACTCCCTGTCCCAACCTTTTTCTGCATTTCTATTTGTCCTTCAGCTGTGCATTTTGCAAAATCAGTAGAGGTTCTCTAGCATCTAAAAAAAAAAAAAAAAAAGCAAGCAAGCAGCCTGTGATTCTTTTAATCTTCTTTCAAAAATCCAAGGCAGATGGAGTATTGAAAGGAAAATTAGACCTCTGGAAAATGCCAGTTGTTTTATAGATGGTCAAATCATTACACTTTTTTCTTGCCTTTCAGACATTTGCTACATTATGTATCACTTTAATTAAATCATCAAATTGAATTATTGGATCAAGTGGTTTTTTTATTCCATTGTGTCCTGAGCAGGTTTGCTTAAATTAATAAAACCATATGTTTCATTTTATAAAAAAGATTTCTTTTTTGCCCATTTGTAAGCTGATAGAGGAAAAAAAATGGCTGAACAGAAAAGGTTGGTTATTACTTAATTACATCCGGTACTGCTGTGTGCCTCGGAGTAATTGGAACAAAGTCATACTAAGTCATGAAAACTTTGTAATATTTACTGTGAAATAGCAGTGTTGTAAATTCAGTCTCCTGGCTGTGAATGACATTTGTCCTCATCAAAACTTCTCAGTGAAGTCACTGGAGTTACCGAGCTGCTTAAAAGTGCTCATGACCTTCTCAGATCAGGGTGCAGGGTCAGGAATGAGAGCCTGTGAGTCTCCTACTTAGCCATGGGAAGTACTCATTTCTTTCCTCTGATTGGCATGAGCTATCCTGAACGGCATCAAAGCAGACTGCAAAGGGTGGCGTGGAATAGGGCACATGTCCGTCCCCTCTCCCTGGGGTGGCTTAGGGCCCTTGTCTGAAAATGAGCTGGCTAGCCGTGGTTCAGAGGGGTATTCCAATTAAGGTAGATCTCTGTCTCTTGTGAAGGTTACCTGGTTGAATTATTTCTAAAACAATTTGATGCATGATTACTTTTAAATATATAAATCTCTGCATGTCCTCATGGAGGAGGAGGTACTGGGTAACTTATAAGTCTGGGTAGACCTTCACCCTGGGCTCCTATATCTGATAGGATTTGATTAGGTGGAGAGATAAAGGCTGGCCTGGCATTTTGAAGCATAATTCTGTGATGACAAAGGGCTTCAAAGAGGGCAGTTATGATTTATTGGTGCAGTTATCAATAAACAGTGATGTCAGTGAGAATTGATCTGACTATCTCAGAGGAAAGAGGTGAGCATGGAGAGGCATACCAAAGATCATAAAGCTTGGTAAATAGTGACAACAGTGTCTGCTTTCAGCTGTGGCCTCTTGGCCTGGTCCTGGCCACCTTCATGCTGTGCTCTAAAACACCCTGACTCTGCAGGCAACCTTGCAGAGACCGGGAGAGAGCAGGAGGGAAGGGATATGCAGGCAGCAGGCCAAGGTGTTGCTTCTGGCTTTGTGGCATTGACAGCAGAATGCTGTTTTGGTCCCTTCAGCTCAGTGTGAGCAGAAATTCATACTCATTTTGTCGATGATTTGAGGTATTGCAGGGTTCATTTGCTTTGCTGGATCATCCTTCTGGGTTGAGCAGAAGGATACACTGCAAAACTGCAAAATTGTCAGCTCTACTGGCAAGAGCAACCACCAAAGATCTTTCCTGCCCAAGTGTATTCTTACAATATACACTCTCTTGACCAGGCTAGCTGCAGAATGTGAGTTATAACTGCACAAATGCATTTGGTAGGGTTTTTTCTATTGTACTGGTAATTTTGTTGTTTACAGCGTTTAATCATTTTTATTTAGGAACTGTAGCTATTTCAGTAATGTAACAGCAGAGCTACATGACCAACTTGCAAGTCTGGGTATTAGGAATGGACATTTCTCTCCTTCAGTGCTGCCAGGACTCTTCAGAAGTGAAATAATGGCCAAATATACAAGCAGTCACATACCTGCAGAGCGCAGACTAGCTGTGTGTGTTGGCTTTAAATAGTAAAGTTGTATTGGGAAAAATAATCCTGCAGACAGTGTCAGCGTGGTGGGCTGGGTGACACTTTGACTTTCCCTGGCAGAAGACACCAGTTCCTTTGCCACGGCACATGTGTTTAGGTATCATTGCAAGTGATTTTTCTTGGTTGAGAGTTTATATTGGGAAAGAGAATGTGTGAATCTGTCTTGAATTGTGTATTTTAAACACGATTTTTAAAGCTTGGAAAAAAATCTGAACTCTTTATAGTTAGGAAGTGCCTGGTGTACTTTTCCGATGGCATGTGAGTGCCATCTAGTGTTCTTCGTCAGGACCTCTCTACACCTTAACGGCTTGGAAAGTGTCTCCTTCAGTGGTTGTGGACACCCCACTCCTCCTGAAGTGTACGGGCTGGGTTTGCGCCAGGGCTTGGTCTTCCCTGCAGGAGTGTGGGGTTTGGTATCTGCAGTGAGCAGAAGCTGTGGATTTGCCCGCTGGCTCAGCTGTTCATGTGCTGCTGTCCCCACCAACTTAAGCTTGAGCGAGAAGGAACTGGTGCTTCTCTGCTGCAGGCAGGGTTTTGAAGGCATGGCTGGAGGGTTCCCCTGCCTGGTATGAGGAGGAGATGGCCAACGGCTATCAAGTGCCACTCTTCCCTGTGCTGGTGATACATTGCTGACAAACAACTGGGAATCTATGAAGGAAAATACATGGAAAGAGGAGTATAAATTATCTTGTGCTAATGTGCAAAAATGTACTCAGTTACAAGGAAAACTTACCCAATAATGTCACTTTTGCGAAGGTTCCAGTTCTTTCCAGGGCCAGCAGAACACAATGAAGTACTTACCTCCTTCGTAGACCAGGAGACTGTGGGCCAGGGAAGCTGAAGCTCAGGCCAACTGGACTTGTTAATGTTCCAGTGCAGAGCTCTTAAGTGACCAAGTTAAAGTGTGCATGCAAACATCAGGACTGAAAATAAGTCAAGAACTAAGCAACCTGCCTGCAGAGGATGGTTTCTCTTGCTCACTTTACTCTGGAGAGCAGAAAGCAGCTGCAGGTGGTATTAAATCCCATTGGTCTCAGTGGATTGCAGTCTAAGCTATTACTGTAGGCAAGGGCATTAAAGATAAAACCTGGCTCTTAAAGTGAGGCACAGTTCTTCCTGTTTGTTTTTTCTCGGTTATTTAGGAGAGTCTCATCTGTTTATATTTCTGTTTTTTAGCTTGCAGCACTCCCCCGGTCAACATGAAAGTGCAGCCTGTGAACAGGACAGCATTACTTGTAACCTGGAACCAACCTGAAACCATCTACCACCCTCCAATCATGAACTACATGATCTCATATAGCTGGACTAAAAATGAAGATGAAAAGGAGAAGACTTTCACCAAGGACAGTGACAAGGACCTGGTAAAACCACAGCCTCAACCCCAGACATACGTATCAAGCTATCCTTACACTGATAATTTCTTAGTAGAAGGAAGGAAGTAGAGGAAAGCAGTTGTTACCTCACAGACAGGCTAGTGTTTGACTCGCAGTGAACTGCAGTTAAAATGCTCAGCGTTAGTTGAACATTGCTTAAAAGACTACCCAAAACTCTGGAGTGTGAATTTATAGTTTACGTTAGTGCATAAAGGAGTCAATCCATAGACACTTTTTCATAGACTGTAGCGAGAAGCAGCTGGCTCGGGAAATAGTTAGGCTCTGAATACCTTTTGGCTTGTGTTCAGCTCACAGGTTTTCACATTAAAAGTCCGATCCCCCAAAATCTGTTTCTGGGCTCAGGCTTTTCACTGTGCATAGCCTCTTGCAGACTTTGGAGCAATTTCTGGCAGCGAGTGCTGACAGCAGTAGGATGGTCAGGGCTAGAAGATTATTGCAGAGTGGCCCTGTACGAGCACTGCCTACGTCTGGCAGTGGGAGAGAAAGAGGGAAGAGCAAGACAATTCCAGCACAGATGGAAACTCCAAACTACCTCCTCCATTTAGGATTTGATCTGCTTGTCATTCTTGTCGAAGTGGAAGCAAGTATTGTACCGGTCTTTAACATTCTCTGCATATAAAATCAAAGTGACATATTCAGGTTTGAAAGGCCTGCGTTTATTGTTAATCAAAGAAAGCCTCTAGAATAATGAAATCAGTAATTGTATATGCACATGAAAAATGCAGCAGCACAGTGTTATTCCTAATGACTGTTATCATATTTTTTTTTCAAATGCACAGTCCTCTGGGCCCATTCAATCAGTTATAGAATAATACTTCTCTTATTCCCTTAGATGAAGATTCTCTTACTTCATTTCCATTTATATTTTCAATTTCCCCACTAGACATTGTTATCTGGGTCACATTAGGGAACAATGTGCCTCACAAAATCAGAAAGGAATCTATTGAAAGGCACCCAAGGTTATGATGTGTTGTAACCTTTCTCTTGTCATAACTTCACACTCTTGAGGGAGATTTTTTTTAATCAGGCATAAGGAGGAGAGCCTTAATCAGCAAAAATGAGGTGGGCATAGTGAAAGCATCCTGGTGTAAGTAAAAGAAATAATTAAAAGTGCAGGGGATGTGATGGAGCGATAGCTTGGAAATAAATTGCAGTGAGACCCTGTGCTGTGCAGCAGAGCTTGGAGGTTAAGAAAGCAATGACCGCTTAGTCTATTTAGGGGCAAGAGAAGGAGGAAACTTCCTTGCAGAGACAGTTGGGGTGTCCCGTCTTGAAAGAGAACTGGCCAGATCACTGATCTTTGAAGTGACCCACACAGCTACTGCTGCTGTCTGCTGCTAGACATGAACTGATGTGATTGTGGACTACAGCAACACAAAAGAATGAATATCTGGAAGCAGCAGGGCAGTTCTCAGGTCTAAGAGTACACAGAGACATCCCAGCGCAAGGTGCTGAGCCATCGTGTTATACAGGCCACCGGCATCAAATTGCTATAGCCAGTTTGTTGCAAAGCCAGGCAGTGACTTTCCTGGGCTTATCCCATGTTTGGAACTTGGATGTCAGTGATCACTGCAAAGGAGGCTTAGGGAAAGCTGCTCTCACCTCCCGAACCCACTGCACTCCCAGGTGCGGATGTGAACAGGAGACAGGACCTGGAGCTAAACGAGCCTTCTTGCACTGCTGCTTGTACCCCAGTAAACGTGTTCAAGGATCACAACTGTTATGCTATGAAAATCTCATTTTAATTACTGTGAGGTAATGATTTGAGGTTTAGGTTTTTCTGAGGAGAGCAGAAACTTTCAGGCATGAAGACTGTCATGAGAGTGCATGTGGGATGTGTTCATTTCTTTCTCCTGGGCAGAATCAGCAGAGTCTGGGTGCATCACTTTGGCCTTGCCCTCTCCCAGGGGACCAGTGAATATTTCTGTTTAGAAATAAGATTGTCTTACATGGCATAAATGTTAGCACAATGCTTTATAAATTTCAAACTGATCGTGGACAGTACTATGGGGGTAAAAAACTGAATAATATCTATTTTTTTTAAACAGAAGGCCATCATTAGCCATGTCTCACCTGACATCCTTTATCTGTTCAGAGTTCAAGCAGTTTGCCGAAATGAAATGCGTAGTGACTTTAGCCAGACTATGCTCTTTCAAGGTAAAAAACCCACATACGTATTTTTTACATTAAATGACTCTTTGTTTAATATTTTCTTTGTAGAGTGCAACATGGTGTGGAATGATTTCAGCTGATGTTTGAATGCACATAGACAATGCTAATTTCAGATTGTGGCCAGTGACTTTATCAGAGTCCTGTTTTTAGCAATGGGGCTTTGCCTACGCCGCTCTGCTAGCAGATTTTAGGAGAATTCAGAGCTTTTCTTGGTACCAGTTTTCTAAAACAAATTCGTCAGAGACTGCTTATGCATCAGAAGCACAGCTATAGCAGAGTGTGAGTCTAAGCAGCGCCTGTTTTATGTAAAGAGGAAAGGAGATCAGGCCTACCTTGACAACCATATGTGGAGATGTTCAGGCATGCACGCGACCTCAGTGATTGCCAAAAAGTGCATATTTAAATGAAAGCAGAAGAACTGGTTGTTAAGCTGTCTTTTGTCATGGATTTCCTTTAAAGTTTATTGGAGAAATCTGGTAAAGCTGAGATTTAGTAGGAGAACTTGATGCCTTTTGGCATTTTTAAGTGCTGAAGTTTTGCTCCTTCATGGGAACTAGCACCACTTCTTTTATGAAGTAGGGCAACATTCACCTCTGCTGAGAGCACTTACTCCCACTCCAGTTTACAGATATATAAGCCTCAGAGGGAAGAACAAAACCAGCAGAAAGTTATAAATTTAAATCCTTAAGATGAAGCAAAGAATTAAGTCACTTGGGTCTGATGGGGCAGACCCACAGTATAATGGAATAAAATAACAGAGGCATTTTTCAGTTGATTTTTCAGAAAATGTGGAGGTTATAATCCTGCTCTGTTAGTACTTAGCATCTGAAAGATACCAAGCTGTGGACACAATTTAGTTCCGTTGCAGTGCTGTACCACAGTGTTAGGGATCGGACAAGAAATGTCCTACCCAAGCAACATCTCCGATGTAGCTCTCATTTTCTTAGAATTTCAGCGTAGTGGTTTAGACTTCACTTTAAGTGCCAGGCAGAAGTCAGAAACGTGTGTATTACTGATTATGGCCTCTTTTGGTAGATAATGGAATGGAAAACGTCTTTGAAATTTGACCGTGATACCTATTTGATTACAGTTAAGAATAAATCATTTTGCCAGATGCTCTTTGGTTACTGTAGCCCAGTGTTCAAAGCGGTGTGATACACGCATCTGCAAAGGGAGTAGATGTTGTGTTTCCTTCCATGCCTCCCAAAAAAAGGAGCTGTTCTAATCTTTGGCTGTACCCAAGATCTAATCTAGAAAAAGAATCCACTTGAGCTTTCAAAACACTCTTCAGAGGCTGATTATAGTCGAGATAAATAGCAATAAATAATAATACTATCAGAAGAGCAGGAAAAACTGTTATCATCAGCTGTTTTGCTTCCTGTGTAAGTCAGGCATTTCATCCAGCCTGGGCTGGAAGGAGGGCGCGTGCTCCTCTGGCAGTGCACTTGAGGTGGCATTGCCAGGCCTGAGGAATTAAAGACAAATGAACCTGGTTTTAGACAGGCGTACAAAGTAACGCCAGGCAAGCTGAGTTGCTCTTACCCCAAACTAAGACGTACGTATGTTGTAGTAGCGACGTCAGCAGCTGTCTAGCACTTTCCGCAGCGCCTCCCTGCCCTGTCCGCTGACACGCCGCTGTTCTTTGTTTCTCAGCTAACACTACTCGAATTTTCGAGGGGACCCGAATTGT
>NW_010417955.1:18810-25287 GCF_000710305.1 Buceros rhinoceros silvestris | reverse complement strand
ACAATATAATATATATATATGAGTATATATTTAAAAATATATTGACAGTAAGAGGCTGGTTATCTCAGCGGCAATGGCCTATAATGGATAAGAAAGCATGTTGCTCCCTTTATTCAGAGGAACAAAGGTCTCAGGAGGAATGCGTGTCTTTGTGAAAGCCCTGGAGACTTGAGGGAGAAACAAAGGGTGGCTAGGGGCAAGGAGGGGAAGTGCAAGGCATCTGAGTCCAAATCAGACCTGTCAGGTAGTTACTGCATTGGGAAGGAAAATACTACAGGTGGTAAAGCACAAAGCCTAGAAAGTCACTGGTAAGCGTGGAGATTTATAGGATTTTTGCATGTCACCAGCTGAAAGGTGGGCAGCAGAACTGAGAACCGCTCCTAATCTCTCTTTCCTTCAGAGCATGCGTATTATTATATTTTTGATAACCATATGAAGTTTGTTGCGGGGGTTCTTCAAGTGGAGCTGTTCTCCCCAAAAGTGGTGTCCCATTATTGTACATCTCCCATCGTTTCTGTGCTTTTTTTCGTGGCTCTCCAGCCACCTCTAGCTTCCTACCCTCGAGTTTCCAGACATGCCTTTAGTGATTCAGATACATTCCTGATGTTGACCAAACCTGTGATTTTGTCTTTATTTTTAATGAACAGATTTTAACCGTAATTTTATAGGTTCAGCCATAATTGGTACAAATAAATGTTAAAATGGCAGACCCTGAAAGACTTATAATGAGCAATGTACACAATAAAACTCTTACAAAAACCAAAAACCCTTTGGGAAATGAGGTTACAACACTAAACAAAAAGTTATCTGTACTCAGCAACTTAAAGTAAAACATGGTAATTACATGACTTAAGCAATGCACATGCAAAGAAGGAATCCATGGGAATGCTGTGTAATATCCAAACTGTAAACACAAGATTGCAATTACATTTCTTATTTTAGAACTTTATTCTTGTTACATTTATAATGTCATTAGATTAAATCTATCTTCATATATGAATGTGCTCTTATTGTCAGCAAGTGGAAAACCAGAATGGGTCCTGTGTGGGAGGAGGTGGGGGAGGGAGAAAGGCCAGAAGGATCTGCTGGAGTTTAGAAGGCTGGATTATCTATTTCCCAAACACCGAAATGATGTTACACAGTGCAGCTTAGGTCCACCTGAGAGCTTGCTGTCACTGCAGCGGAATGGTTATACTTCACTCTTCCCTGCACGCTCCCTTGTCTCAGTCTGGCACACACTTCTCTTGATAGAAAACCGATTTAACCAGCAAAACTATTGTCCCTATTCTCCAGTTCCCACAAAAGCTGGTTAAAAACAAGTTGTGAGAGAAGTCGACTGAGTGGCGCTTGCAGGTGTTTGCAGCAAGTACCTGCTATAACGAAGTTACCATTCTGATCTGCTTTGAGGGCTCCTTTCTCTGCCTACAGCTATTACAACAAACAGAGTAATTTTCTGAAATATTCAAAAGCATACGCTAAGAAACAGGAATCCCAAACTCCTTAAATTCATTGAGCTCAGGGCAGCAGTGGTTTTGTGCTCAGCTGGGAAGGTCTGGGGCTACATACAGCTCATTCCTACTCAGTATAGCTTTTATCCCACGTAAGTGCTTATATGCAGGAGCCAAATTAGAAATTAGAATGGCCTCTGCTGTCCTCATTCGTCTTTCTTTTGCAGATTGTCGGAAAATAAGGCTGTGAGTGTATCTGGGAGGGACATGTCTAGTATACTGGTGAATAAGTGAAAATTATAGTAGCAGCAGAGGGCTGAGATATTGTCACGTTTGCACCACGCTCAAACACAGGGAAGAGTCCCAAAAACATGTGCCAGGCCCTTAGAAAATACTGAGTTTTGTTTAGAAAAAAAAAAGACATTTCTTAAATTAGAAACTAATGTTCTGTTTATTTGCCTTCTGCTTTCTCAGATGTTAGGCAATACCTGAATTTCACTGTCAAATTGTTCTCAGCATCCCCAGGAATCAGAATATCACAGACTTGAAAGACTGAGCTTGTCCCCCATTCGCTCAAATCTCCCACTTGTGACACTTAGCAAAGTACCCTGCAGGACCCACAACCGTGCAGCAGTACTGCTGCAGGACCCACAGCTAATCAGCAACTATACAATCTCTCCTCTGCTGAACAGAGGGTGCCCAGGGCCACCTCAGGGCTCCCAGCTGGGGTTACAATGACAGGTTGCCTGGCAGCTACTTTTTTCATAGGATTTATAAGATTCACCTGAAAAAATCCACCCCAAAACCCACAGTTTCAGCTTCACAGAAGGAATTCCGATGTTGCTGTTTTTCAAAGTGGCATCAAAAGAATATTTTTTCCTGCCTAGTTTAGATTTCCCTATGAAGGCATCAGGGAAAAAAAAAAAGAACGAGAAACACATGAGTGAATGAGAGCTGGAAGCAGTGCTAAACCTGCTGGGTGGCCAGAGTTCTCCAACCTCAACTTAGAGACCTCAGGTGGCTGCTGTCCACCTGTGCCTCAGCCTGGGCTTGTCATGTATGTTTAAGAATAGCTGATTTATTTGTTTTCCTCTCGTGTTCTGCTCCAAAAAAAATTATGAAGAACATTTGTGGCTGGGAGGAAGCAGAAAATTGCCCTTTGGGAGGTGCAAGAAACCCACAGAAACCCTGACTCATCAAACTCTCTTTAAATTTGTTTGGCTGCCTGTCTCCTCCTGTCCCTCCCTTTTTTTCTCATCTGCAAGCATCTCCTGATCTTTTTTTTTTTTTGGTTTTGCTTTCCATCTCCTGCAAACACTGTAGACCCTTAGAAAAGACCACAGGCCAAAAAGAAAAGGAGATAGATAGGGCAAAACCAAAGCCCTTCGGAGCAAAACAGAAATGAGAACAGCTTATAATGGGAAACTGAAAGAAAGAGTCCTGTCTTTTCCATTTGGTATTTTTCTTGGAACAACAACAACAAAAAAGCATTTTTTCTATTAAAGTATTTCACTGATATTCTAATAAAATGGAACTTACATGTACACCTGAACATTCTCTTCTTTTTCTTTCTTGAATATTCTCTTCTTTTTCTTCCTCTCCCCATTTGCTTGCTTTTTTTTTCTGACCAAAACCACAGTGTGGTACCCTGTACGGAAATACATAAACCACCAACTCATTTTCCCCAGAGCTCACTGCGGCTGTAACGCATATGAGCATCTCAGATTTGTGGCTGTCAGATTGCTGCCACAACTGAATGATTAAAAAAAAAAAATCCAAGGAGCACACAACACCTTTCATGGCCCTTCCACAGCTCAAAGCAGAAACCTTCTCCAAGTAGCCAGCCCTGGGAGATCAGGAGAGACACAGAGCTTTAAAACAACATTAACAATTAGTTTTGAAACGAATATGAGAAATGTCGCGAAGAAAGGTATCCAGCGTGGGCTTACCTCCACACAGCGAAATACTATTTTGTATGGAAACAAGGACTACCAAACTGAGATATTACTGCTAAGTACCCAAACCATCAGTAAAGTGATGCTGTGCTTTAGGGACTGATGCCCTCAGGACTAAGCTTACAGGAGGAAGCCCCTGGCCACAGCCGGTACCCCTGGCAGGCCAGGCTAGACAGCCAGCAGTTGGCACTGTTGCTCCACGGGAGAGTCGACAGACAGCACCAGCCAGGGGTGCAGTACCAGCAGCAGCAGGCAGAGCGCCAAGCCCACAGACAGGTCTTCGGAGCATCACTTGTAAACACAGTTATGATACACATTGCCTGCACATGAGCACCCCCACGCTAAATACACCTCCCTGCAGATATGTCACGAGAGAGGAGAAATTACTTCTGTCATACAAGTACCACCCTCACTCAGACCCTACAAGTGAGACAGGTGGAAAACTGAGTGATGTGCTGCAAAGGAGTTGGGAAATTCAAGTTGATTTGCTGTGTGTCACAAAGTAGCACATGACAAAACCTTCGCAAAAGCAGTAAGATACTTCAAAACTCACTCAAAGCATATCTGTAAGATGGAACCTTTCTTCAAAACAAGTGGGACCTTCCTCTCCTTCAGGGTCTTGCTGTTTGCAGTGCAGCCCAAAGTAGCAATAGTTGCTGTAGCTGAGTGAGGCAAGGCCAGAAGAGGGGGGTATCACAACAGGGAGGCAGCCCTGCAGAACAGGTTGATACAAAGAAAAATGCATTCGCCAACTTTTTCCAACGCAGAGCCCTGCAGTACCTCCCAAGCCTTGGAAAAGTCACAGCGCAGTAAAAGGTAAGGCAAAACCCCGTGGCTTTACAACTACTGGGGTTTTCTTCCCCCTAGAAATTGAGGAGGTTAAACCCTCAATTGGGTTTAACAGGGGCAGGGAAAGTCTCACTGGAGAAAAATTACTGCCCTACCCACAGGGCTTGTCTGGGGGGGAGGGAGGGAGGGAGGGAGGGAGGGAAGGGTAGGTGTCCGAGCTCTGCCTCTGCTCCGTACTCAGAACCAGAGCTATTTCATCACTGAGGGCTGTTCTTATCATTATCTTGATTATCTGTAATCAAGATAATGACTGGCCTTGAGCACACACAAGCCAGAAAGGCAGAGGAAAGTCTGGGCTAAATAAATTAGATGGTTAAGGGTAAGATAGTCTTACTTGAGGTCCTTCTGCTGGTCACTGATTGGAGGAGGGAAAAAAGACCTCATGCTAGGAGAAAGAAAAAAAGGAGAAACAATTATCGAGAAATTGCAAAGAGACACTCAAAGAAATGATTTCTGGAGTTCAGAAAAGAAAACTGGCCAAAGAATTAGAGCAGAAGTTTCCCTGTAAATTAAAAAGAACTCAAGAACAAAAGGCAGCTCTGTCTAATAATCTGTCACAAGAAAAACATGGCAACAGCAGCAGCGAAATCCTTCCCTGCTGTGATTTCAGCAGCAGCAATGCCAGAACGCATCGGGGGGGCATGTATACATTGCATTTGGTTTAATAGCCTGAAAAATAAGTAATTAGTTCCTTTACATTGAGGAAACTATGCGTTTCTTAGTCCGAGGGGAAAGATGAGGCGGTTTAGCAATACACTACCACGTCTGCCTGTTGCAACGATCCTCATCAGGGAGGACCATCCCAGCTGCACCTGAGGTTTTTTACCACCTATTGCCACTCTTTCATTTTGCCAAAGAGTTGTCTTTCTGCAAGTACATTCCCTCGGAGCAAACCTACCGCCAACTGCATAATATTTACCAAGAAAAATCTTTGTAAATCCTAGAAGAAAACAGGATGATATTAATGACCCTCTTTTAATCCCCTTCCAATATTTATTCACAGTATTACCTTGCATTGCTACCTGTAGTTACATACATTCCCTTTAGTCACAGCAGTGTATAAGTGTGTGGAAAAGGGAGATACAGTGTTGTCTCTTTTAGTTTTACCCTGTGCTACTAGGGCCCCAACTATTGTCCCGGGGAAGGTGATATATAACTGAAAAAAATCAATGTACGGTATTGAGAAATAATTAACCAATTTCTGCATATCTTTGCCATACAGCAGGGTCTCATTGTGCTGCCAAAGTCATGAATTTCTTACATATTCTGTGTGTTCACATACAATATTCAAATCACAAAGTTACTTTTGATTAAGGTCTGGGGTCTCCATGTGCAGAGAGAGAGGCTGTATAAAACCCATCAGGCTAAGGCAGGAAGACAGCACCTGTTTTCCACCAGTTATGCCCATTTTGCATTTGGAAGTCCCACTACTATCACAGGGATTGCTGTACAGAGACCAAGAGCTGAACTTTGCCTGTATCCAGAAATTAAAGTTAGGAATTTCTTTCAGAAGCAAAACATGACTCACTGCTGCCTCTGCCCATCACTTCCAAGGAAGCTGCAGCAACAGTGGAAAAATTAGATGCCTTTAGTTACGTGGAAATCTGGATCTTAAAATACCACCACTAGACGTCCCCTTTGCTCCAGCCAACCAAGCAGAGGTGCTTCTGTAGCCCTGACGGCTTCTTCCAGCTACCCTATGCACCACCAGCAGCCAGGACAGAGCCGCATAGGCATACGAGTGCAAGTGGCAGGAGCAAGGACTCTCCAGGAACTCTAACTACATCCTTGCAGTTTCTAGACCACGGTAGCTAGCACACCTGATTTATGTGCTACAGTCACATGCTGTGTTTGCCAAGCAGAGACATACCTTAAGGGTTAGCAGTTGGCTGAGAAGAATGGGTCCATTCAGGCCTGGTTGCAGCATGCCTTTGCCTTCTTGGCTGACTGGGGAAAGACACTGAGGTGACTATGCACCAATCCTGATCCCGGCAGGTCTGGAAATTTCCTTTGATATCCTAATTAAGAAGCCAAGGTTCAGCTGATATAAGGCAAAGCAGTTGTCAAGGAAGTGATGCCTGTCTACGATCTCTGCCTTTACCTTCCAGAAGAGAAAATCTTACATCCCCCACATCCTGCCTGTGACATGAGGTTAGATAAAATATGTTTAGGAGGCATGACCTGGCCTGTGGCCCAGCTGTCTGACCACAGTAACCGCACTCTTT
>NW_010417955.1:17067-18727 GCF_000710305.1 Buceros rhinoceros silvestris | reverse complement strand
TTTCCTTATAAACAGGACTCTGTTCCTTATGGGTATCTGTGATTTGCCAGTTCAGTTTTATTCAGTTCAATAGAATGACTTTTTTTTTTTTTAATGTATTTTCCAAAATCAAATCAATGGCTGTGGAACACTGTTCGAAAGCTCTACTTTTCCTGCAGCTTTGATGCAACACGGAAAAATGGGCTGTTGCACAGTCACTTCAAGTGGGTTGTTTAGGTACTTGAAAAGGTGTTAACCTGGTCCTCAAGGAGACTTACTTGTTTGACAGCTGGGTTCATCTTCTGAGACTGACTCTCACTCGCACCTTATGTCATAGTTCACAAGAATGATGTCATTACCACCACTTCAGGCATTTCAAGCTGAAAAAGAAAGAGCAGTTGAGAGAGAAGGTAAATTCTGCTCTAGCAGAGCGTCAGGGGAATAGAGTAAATGACCCTTGGGGAGAATTTTCTTTCTGATCTGCAGTTAAAGCAACCACCATTAACCTCCTCACTATTAATTTCTCCCCTCATTAGCATAAGTCAAATATTCTCTCTACCAACAGGGAGTATTGTGAATAACTCGTCACACTAATTACCTGGACACAATTTCAAATATCTCATTAATAATCACCACAAGGTCGCCTTGCTTTGCTCAGGTACTTCACTGTTGACTCTGGTACGCATCCGTGTGCATTGCTCACCCTAACCTGAACAAGGTTGCAGAATTACTGCTGTTCCTCCTCCTGCCAGGTGGTAGCTCACAAGCACGTACTAAGAACACACAAGCTGTTTGTAACAAGCCTTCTCCTATTCCTTTCACAATATCCAAGCATTGCCACTCATTGAAAACCAGGTCACCCTTAGGTGCTTTAAAACTATACTAGTATGGTTAAAGCAGAGTTTTCTGTCTTCCAATCAAGCCCCTGCTCAGACAGAAAGGCCTATAAGTCACCTTCCAAGATGTGAGTCGACCTTCTTGTCCTCTCTCAGAAATACAAGTGCTCTGTGTAAAAGCAGGCAGAATATACATAAAGTATACACAATGGAGGTTATTGGGGGGTTGGGACAAGAAGTAATAGCCTTTAAATCACAGGGAGATTCAGGTGAAGCGTGAGGGCCTGTTTTCCAGCAGTAGGGATGAAGAAGCAGGGGAGTGAAGCACCTGGAGATGGTGTGAGACCTTGAACCATGGACATCCTTGAGGACAGGTCATGAAAGAAGCTGCAAGAGATATTTGCCTGCAGTTGATCTCCTTCTGAACATGCACCCCAGCCCCATCACCTGCGGTACCTCAGGTCCACAGTGGGAACAGTCTTGCCCCTCTAATTTAAAGTGAGATGTATTCCTTCTGAGGTCTGTGGCAATAGCAGTTGTAGAAGGAGATGGAACCCTTTCTCTTTCAAATCTCAGCTGGTGTTATTTTACAAGGACAACTTTCCAATCAAAAAGGGGGCAGAGCTAACCCATTTCTCTGTCAACTCCACCCTCCATAAGCAGATTCCATTCTTTCTTTGGACTTTGTCCCTGAATTAGAAAGGTAACCAGAAAGCATCAGATAAGAAATTGGACACATCAAAATAGTCAAACAAAACCTGAAGGACTTTGATAATGAATACACGTGGAGTGAAGACACTTTCTCACAGATTCCTTACATCAGCATGTAGGAAGACCTACAGCAG
>NW_010417955.1:14680-16982 GCF_000710305.1 Buceros rhinoceros silvestris | reverse complement strand
AGCAGGAATTTTGTTTAGGAGAACAAAATACAGCATTGAGATCTTTATAGCAATCTCTCCCCGTGGCTTTTTGTCCCACACACAGACCACAAACTCACAGAGGTGTCACCTTTTGGGCACCAAACAAACACAGGACAAGTGCAGGAACACCCAGGATGGTAACGTAATACAAACAGAGATAAGGGAAGAGGAACACCAGTGAACAAATGCAAATGCACTCTGATGACCAGAAAAATCCTGGCTTGCTTCCTAGAAAAGCTGTAGTAGCACCTGAACCAAAGAGGTCTTCTGGAGCAAAGGGCAATGTAGTATTAGCCAAAATACGTTGGCTAAATAAATTGAGTAAGAACTTCATCAACATGACAAAGCAAAAAATATCCACAGAAGTACAAGATTCAGTTTAAGAGGAATGTACTCACCCAACTGTAAAAGATAACTTAAACAAATTAAATTAAAACTTAAACCAGTTTAGCTGGTTTAGCTTATTAGTTAGTTTATATAGCAGTGTTGTGCCAGCACAACAAGGTCTGCATAGCGCATCAGTATCAACCTAGCTACCTCTCCTCACCAAAACATTGTTCCTGGCAAAAGTTGGATGGGAGCTGCAGCGGTGCTGGTGGAAGTAAGCTCAGCTGCCGCAGCCTGTGCTGCTTGGAGGTGGCACACTTTGCTGGCTGAATGGGCCAGGCCCCCACACAGCAGTAGCAGCAGTAGCAGGGCTGCTGCCCGCTGTTAAAAACATACACCCATAGCTATTTACACTGGGTTCCTTCAACAGTCTTAAACTCATTCCTAAATCAGCCTGTAACTATGGCCTCCTCTGCATTAACCCCCAGTCTGAATACAGTTGGTATTGGACTCATCCTTCCTCTCCCTCCCTCTGTCATGCCCATGAACACAGACATGCTAAAAATATGGCAATTCAGTGTACATTCAGAGTAATTTCTTGGCTTTCACTTCCCAGGAGACGTTCTCCATGGCTGCTAGCTGTTTTTCAGGTTAAAATATGGTCGTTCACTTCAATCAGTTCAGAAAGGGTAGAGTTCTTCTTTTTCCTCCAGCTAAGCAAATGAACTGAATTCTCACACAGCAAAACCCAGCTATATTCGTAATTGTAGCTGGAAAGTCTTTCATCTCTCAATGTCAGAGAGTAACTTTGCTTGGACCCATGAAAGAAATCATTTTTTTCTTTGAACAGTTCTCTCCCCTACCATTTTGATGGCAGGCTGCTATCGCTACTCAAGAATGCAAATCTGAGTAAGCCACCAAAACAAGTGTTAAACACCTCCCTGGGAATAAAAGCACTGTTTGTACAAACTCTCGCACCCTTCTCCCACCTTCCGACCAAGGCTGCTTTAGAAGCTAGTAGGATGAGGCTCTCCTGGTGAGGTGGGAGCTGAAATATGACAGCTTATCATTACACGCCGTCTTCAGTGTTTTGCTGAGTTAGGAAGGGACAGGACACCAAGCACATTCCCAGGCAGTCTGCCAAACTGGTGCTCAAAGAGTAAGCAGAAAGCAATGTGCAAGATGCAAAAGTGTGTTTAAAAACAAAAATCCACCACACCAGATGGACAGTGAAATTATCCAGAACAGAGGAATGTGAATGAACATTTCAAGTTCTGCTTTAACACCTTATTAAACATATAAGGATCTGTGTCTTAGGAGCAGGCTGTGTCCTGGGAGAGTCATGTCAGGCTGAGATATTGCAAATTATCCATCTCCTCCAGAGTCACTGGTGAAGCCACCACCTCACTGCCTGAGCGTCCTGCTCCTTCCAATGCTACAGTGAGGCATAATCACACAAGTAATTTTTTTTCCTGATTAAACTCACTTCCACAGTAGATTACCACAAGCAGGTTTTGTTCATTTGCTTTCTAACTGCAGCCTCATGTAACACAGTGTGCAAACCCTAACGAAGGGCACTTGTACCAGTGTAGGTCGGTACCGCGTTTTAACAGAGAGTAGCGTTGTGAAGGGAGAACAAGGTTACTGCAGTGTACTCCAGGGTTTTTACTTCCTATGACCAGCACTAGATCTCTGTTCCACATTAACGAGCAGCTGCTGTTCACTGAGACATCGCGGGGGTCTGGTGGAATGGGCCACCATGTGACAGTTCAGAGGGGAAGCGCTTCATGCCAAGTCCCCACAATTAACTCACCACTTCACGTGAACAATGCTGGTAAAATCATGCATGCACATCACAAAACTCAGGAAGTCCTACAGTATCATTTAGGTTTCATGCTTTTTGGTTCAAAGACAGAGTGGGCAAGAAAAGGGCAGCTGTCAGGAAAGTTGTGTC
>NW_010417955.1:0-14544 GCF_000710305.1 Buceros rhinoceros silvestris | reverse complement strand
AGATTCCAGAAGAGCTTTTGGGTTATTGCAGGGTCTTCTCATCTGGTGGGACACACAAGAAGCCACCCTCCTACGTAAGCTAATGTTCCACTGGTTTTCATTCAACCTTTATAGTCTCTTAGCTACTTAATAGAAATAACACAGAATCACAAAATGTTGGGAGTTGGCAGAAACCTCTGAAGATCACTTTGTCCAACACCTCCTGCTAGGGTGGATTCACCTAGAGCAGGTTGGACAGGATGATGTGCAGGTGTGTTTTGAATATCTCCAGAGAAGTAGACTCCACAATCTCTCTGGGCAGCCTAGAACTAGAATGCTCTGGCAGTTCCAGTGCTCTGTCACCCTCAAAGTAAATAATTTTTTCCTTATGTTCAGATGGAACTTCCTGTGTTCCAGTTGGTGCCCATTGCCCCTTGTTCTGTCACTGGGCACCACTGAAGCGAGTCTCATTCTCTCGAAACCGCCCTTTAAGTATTTATGAGTATTGATAAGATTCCCCTTTCAGTTTTCGCTTCTCCAGGCTAAACAGACCCAGGTCTCTCAGCCTTTTCCCATAGGGGAGATGTTCCAGTCCCCTCATCATCTTTGTAGCCCTCCAGTTAACTCTCTCCAGTAGTTCCTTGCCTCTATTGAACTGGGGAGCCCAGAACTGGACACAGTACTCCAGATATACCTCACTAGGGGAGAGTAGAGCAGGAAGAGAACCTTCTTCAACCTGCTGATCACACTCTTCTTGATGCATCCCAAAATACCATTGGCCTTCACGGTCACAAGGGCACACTGCCAGCTCATGGCTAAATTGCTGGCCACCATAACTCCTAGGTCCTTCTCCACAGAGCTGCTTTTCAACAGATCAACTCCTAACCTGTACAGGTGCTTGGGGTTATTCCCCCCACCAGGTGCAGGACCCTACACTTGCCCTTGTTGAACTTCATGAAGTTCCTTTCAGCCCAACTCTCCAGCCTGTCCAGGCCTTGCTGAAGAGCAGCACAGCCTTCCAGTCTATCAGCCACCTCCCCCAGTTTTGTATCATCATTTCTAAAATATCTAAATATTTCTAATATTTGAACACTGAAGTGAAATTTCAGATGTCAGAAAGTTCTGTGCTCCCATTCTTGCATTTCTCTGCAGAGAAGCACGCACTTGTTCTTTAGGAGGCCACAAGCTAAAATCTTGTAAGCTGCTATAAGGGACCAAGCTCTGACAGAACAGGAAGGAGTGTGGTTACAGTGAGACACAGCAGAGACCACATGGGGATCACTCTGCAAAACCAGGCTCAGAAGACCTGGTACAATAGAAATCTGTTCCTCTTCACCTTTCTGGAAAAGAACCAAAGTTTATCGAGCTTCATCCAGCATCATTTTCTACAAGTTTAAACACTGCATCACACACTTTTTTTGAGGAGGTGTAAAAATGGTGTTTAAATAGCAGTCTGCTCTTAATTGATTTATCTAAGCTAAAATAACTCAAAAGTCAATTATTTTTTAAAAAATCTGACTTCATGTTGAAGCAAGAGTGCAGGCACTTGCACCAGTTTACTGGAACTCTGTTTAATCACACAGCTTTAATTTAAAGGGTGTAGCTCTTTTTTACACAAGCCTAGAGAGACAGCCTTGCCCGGGAAATACGACAGGGACAGAGGGTTGAAGGCCAGCCCGAGGAAAACCTGACCACGTGACTGCAGAGTAATTTTTGTGCTTTCCTTTTCTTCCCTGCTAGCTGTCCATCCCACTCTGGGAACTTGGCTGCCTCCCTAAGCATACGTGAAGAGTGAGCCGTGCTCCCAGGTGGTCCTCTGTGCGCCGCACTTTCACTGGCCTCACAACAGCCTCAATCAACCTCCTCTTATCTTTTCTTCTCTCTCCCTTGAAAAAGCAAATAAACCCCACAAGCCTCTTCAAAGCCAGTTACCAAGCAGAAACTCCAAACAGAAACATTGCCATGAACTAGATTATTTACAGGCTCAGGAGAAAGAAATGCAAATACATACCCAGTGACTGCTCTGTCTATCCTTTTAGTTTCTATTTTTCTTACATTTTTGGTTTTGGCATGAAAAACAGCCAGCATGTGTCAGTAAGGTCAGAGTATCTCTGGTTATGGCAGAGTCTAAGAAACGTTGTTTTAGTAAAATGATACCATGTACAAGCCGCACTGTATGAAAAGTGAAGGAGGCACAGGGCATGGGATAAGAGGCACTTCCAACACAGAGGTATCCACACTAGCCTTAAATGATGATACCACGGCTATGGGTGCTGCCCAAAAATCAGGATGTTAGCCCATGCTAAATTTGGCACTGCTACGGCAAAACAATTGGAGATATCTGAAAGAGGCAACCCCACTGCCACAGCTGCCGAGCTCATGCAGCCTGGGTCCCTACACAGGGCTGGTCCCTCCTGTTGTGTTGAAGGGAGCTCACACACTGACAGACCTCTAGTTTGGGCAGATAATGTGAACAGCACTACACCACGCTGACGACATCTACCACAGGGTACAGGGAGAGTAAGTAGGATGTCGTTACCCAAAACTTTGGGAGGCAATTACCCACAACCATCCCCGCTGCACGGCGCTCTTGACAGTGCAACAAAAAAAGTAGCTGCTTTGGTTTTGTGGGTGTCTGTACAAGAATTCCTGCCCTAGGAGTGCTCCTTTCTCCTCTTTTCTGCTTGGTTTGAATCCTCAAACTATTGATTTTCACCTGGTTTCAAAGCAGCAGCAAATAATCGGTGCAGGTTCATTAAATGTAGTGGAGGCTCCCTAGAAGGTTCATAAACATTTCACTAAGCTGGCTGGAGCTTCAGCTTTCTACCAAAGTGCCTGAAAACAATTTCTGTCTGCTTTCCTGTTTCATTAGGAGGCTCTTGCCCAGCTCTGTCACTGATACTGCAGCAAAGACCTTTTGAAGCTGCTGATTGGCATGTGTTTTCTGTTTATTTTCTAATAAAAAAATCATATGCAGTAAGTTTTCTAAGAAGCAACTGTACAAGCACGCAGCCACACAGAATAAAAACCCAACCTGTAAAAGCCCCTGATGCTTTCCATTAGCATTAAATTCAGGCAGCTTTGTTTACAAAGACTGACCTCTTATTTAATTTTTTTTTTTAAGGAATAAAATCTGGGAAAGTTTATTAGTCCACTGTGGCAAATAGATTCTCTGAGCAACAAAGAGGCCTCTGATCACTTTTACTTGCATCCAGACATTTCAGAAGTAGTTGAATAGGTTTTCCAGTTTTCAGTTAGTGGAATGTTGATCATAATTTATACACTGGGTGCTCCTTCCATTAAAATTAATTACTAAATCCCCACCAATAGCACTAGGAGGAACAACAAAAAGTAGTGCTCAAAACCATGTGCTTCTGTCAAAAATCTTAACTTTTTTTTTTTTCACAAATATGGCCAGCTTATACTTTCCCTGGCTCCACTAATCACATTTCCATAGCATCACCACAGTAACAAAGTGCAAGAGTTTTCCAAAACCCCTCAGAAAATCCTAATTTGCCTTTTTAAAAAAAAAAAATTGTTCAAGATTCTAATTATTTTTGCACAAAATACTATAAGCCGTTGCATAGAGGTATAACCCAATGACATCTGTCTTCATCAAATCCCATTTGCATTCCTAGAAGTGATGGGAAGCACTTTATGGCAGCTTTTTCCCAGGAGAGATACTTGAGTTGCTGCAAGTTCCCAGCCCCAGGGAAGGTCTGGCTGGTGAGAAGCAGGATGAGTCCCAGCAGCTGCAAGGCTTATGGCGCTGAAGGAGGACATGAAGGAGAAAGTTTAATTCCTTGTTGCGACAGATTTCAGCAAGGGTTTAAAATTCTGCCTCCACCATTGCAGCCAGGTTCTCTCCTCTCATGATTTAGTTAATCACTGTTTGTTTTCTCACTTTCTAAATCTTTAAACACTGGTCAAGAAAGGAGCAGTCCCAGACATCAAGTTCACAGAGGCCTTCAGGTCTACATCCAGGTCCACCAGAGCTGTGACCTGAAGGCAGTTGCCCTTCATCTCACTTCCCACCAGACAGGACTTTATCTCCTGAAATCTCCCCGCCTCAGGTTTCTTCCCACCATCATTTACAAAACTCTCCTTTGGCTTTGATGAAGAATGAAAACCAGATGTGCCAATCCTGACTTTTTAGTGAGGAATTCTTCCATCACTGTTTCTTGACAACCTCAACTGTTGCCTTATTAACACGTATGTATTTCAGGAGTACAGACTGCCTCAACAGTAGTGGAAGATTAGATAGGAATTGTGGAGCAAGGGCACAACTTACAACACAGCAAGGATCCAGATAAGGAGAAAATTCGGACTACCAATATTTGTCCAAACATGTTTCTATACTATATATGATGTTCTCTGCAGAACAAAGGATATTTCCAAAAATGAAGTTGTCCTAAAGGGAGCAACAAATACAGAAATTGTACAAAGGAGAATGAGACAAAATAAAGAGATTTCTCGAAGTACGGGACTTTAAAAATACAATAATGGGGGAGGCCATAGTAAATTTATATACCAGCCTGCAATAAACTCTGTGTAACAGGATCCCTGAGCACAGCCCTGCTCTGAGGGAGGTTTCAGCTACACTTTCCAGGCCTATCTCTTCAACCTTGTCTCTGTCATATAAATGAACTAAAGTGAACATATGTTTTTAAGTTTGTTTCTAAAATAACCAGACTGAGGCAGAAACACTGCGCTGCCCACACTAGTCTCCCCCCACCTTCCTCAGGGGAGACAGCGGAGAAAAACCATGCGTGTTAGTCACATCAGATGAAGTGCTACCGCGACAAAGATTTATAAAAAAACAGCTGAAAATTGGTCTGCCGGATCCCAGCTGTGGGTGAACAATGAGCTGTGAGACCAGTCTTTGCTGATCTTTCACAGACGTAGGTAGACCATGTCCAAAGGACTCTGGGTACTAAGGAGGTACTTCTGTCCTCCGAACAATGCTACAGCAGCCCAACAGGTGCCCTGACAAGGTCTTTTCTAAAGAGCAAGGATCCTGGAGTTTTAACTACAGTAACAACTGAAAATGATTTTAGAAGTAGAGAGATTTGTGTGGATCTGTCAAGGAACAAGCATAAGCAGGGAAAAAAAGAGTGAACTAAATCAAATGCTTCCTGGAGAGAGAGGAGACACTTAAAAGAGCATGCAACACTTTTTATTTTGGTTGATCCCAACAAAAGTAATTTCTATTTCAAAATCAAAATGTGAAGGAACAGGTTACCACGAAGTTATCTAGTCTAAAAAGCTGTTCCTTATCCACTTCCACACTGAGTGGACACTGTAACCTCAGGGGTACTTATTTTGTTTCCAAGCTCATATCCCAAGGGACAGGTTTGCACATTATGAAGACAAGGAGAGCAGAGGGCTCTAGCAGCCTCCAATCTTGTATTCCCACTCTGTCGCTTGGCCCAAGGTGCAAGAAAGTCAAGCCAAATCCCATGCCCAGCATCAATGATTCCCATGTGTTTCAAGTGCATCATTACCTATGAAAGCCAACTGTGACTGTATCTGCGTCCACTTGTCTCCTTTCTACCCTAAACAACGAGCCCTTCAGAGCCTTTTCCCTTCACAGGGCTGATTGTTTCCTGAAAATCCAGGCTGAATGCTTTCTGTGGGGAAAAAAAAAGGACATTTTACACCCATGTGTACAATAAGCAGAACAATAGACCTGAAATGGCAGCTCATTCTTTCATGAAAGACAGTTTTCATGAATTCAGACATATGGACTATCTAATAATTATTACTACACTCATTTCTCATTTCTCGGCTTGGAGGCTTGATAGCTTTCAGGGAGGCCTATCTGAAAGAGACATCACCAAATTGGTAGATCCAAAATCCTCCTGTCTAAAAAGTCACTTACTGAGGCTACAAGTAAGATTTAAAATAGTGATGGAAGCTAAGAAAAATGTTTTTCCAATTTGGAGCATTTTATTAGCTGTCTGCTAACAGTACTGTGCATAACTACTTGAACTGCTGTTGCAGAATTGGGTCAGCATCGGTAGAGCATAAATAGCTATTTGGTTTGAAATTATTAAAAATTTCAGGATATAGGACTTCAAAGGTGCTTTGACAACAATGGAAAAAATTTACTTTACAAAATTTTAGAAAGCTCAAATTGGCAAAGTCTCTTTAATTGGTTTTAAAACATTTAATAAAAGTTTTATGATACAATCCTACCCTAGGGCAACTATTAATCCCTTATGGCTATGAGTGATATCAAGTAACCTATGGACACTGTAAGAGAATATTTTGTCCTTTGTTTCCCACCTATTACTGTTTACTAAACTAATTACAGAAGATTTAATAAGTCATCTCAGAAAAAAAAGAAGTTACTGCATGTTCCCCTTTCTTGTTATGACAGGCAGCCCCATGGCTTATCCTGGGTTCTAGCCCCCGCTCTGCTCTGTCTGTTTTTCCAGTCTTACACAAACAAAGAATTGTTCGTCTGCCTCCATCTCCTAATCCCAATTTGGATCGCTACCATTTGATTTGCAGAGATGCTACACAATGCCTTCAAGAGAGGAGGTTTAACTTCATTCTGCTTCATTGCACAAGATGACAGGAGGCACGCAACAGTGGTAGGGTAGGACAGGCCTTCCATAAAAGGTAGCTCTTTGGACATAAGCTTGAGTGAAGTTCAAATGGGCAAGGTGGTATGAAAGACAAGCAATAGGCTGGTAGAACTTGGCAGAATGTGATAAGCACCTTTCACAATACATCAGGAGATTTCCCAATCTGCCAGTGTACAAGTGAACATCAAAAATTCAGTGGCAATATGGAAAGAGAAAAGCAGACGATGAAAAAATAAATTTTTTGCCTCTCTTGCAAAGCAGATAAAAAGAATGGCCATTGCAAATTGAAGGGATATCAAGAGGAAATAAACACCTTGTGATCAGCCTGCAGCTGTACAACGGTACTAAATGTGAAATGAAGAGTTGAAACCAGCTTTAAGTCCCACCAGCCCAAATAAAGCCTCTGTTCATATAGCTCAGACACTCGAGTGGAACTTACCATCCTTTGGCAGCACTGCTCTGCCTACCCCCAGCACTGCCTTGCTCCCTGGCTGCCAATGGTCCCTTCTGACATGCCAGCTCTGGGAAAACGACTAACCCACTCAAAGATGAACTTATCTGGCCTTTTAAAGCACTCTGTCACACACTAAAAAGCATGTGGGTAGGCTAAAATGCATCAATGGGATGCTTTAAAGCCTGCTGTTCTAGATTCCCTGTTCCTGCGTACAGAGAGCATTGCCCACTAGCAGGCTGCACCAGCAAACCCTATGATACCTTCTGCTTTTAAAGCATCTGCAGGAAATACCTGCAAGCAAAGAAACCAGAAGGCTGTCAGACTACCTGCAGGGCTCTCTTTACAAGCTAACAGTTTTCTCCTCCTAACATTGGCTCTGGCCCAAGTAAGATGAACTTCAGAGAAAGAGCCTCCCCAGTAGACTTGAAGCTGGAAGTATTGCAGTCAATGGGATTGGCCAACTTGGGACCCTCACCTCCCAGCCTGTGTTGTTTTCACACTTTTGAGTAGTAAAAGATAAAGGAAAGAAACTGCAAGTGCCAGCTCCCTGCTATTTTATCTCAAGACCGTCTGCCACGTGGTGTGCTGTGTTAAAACACAGGGTATTTTGCATGCCATCCCAACTGCAGGAAGGTGCCAGTGCGGCTCGTGCAATTAGTCAGATGTCTCTGCTTATTGCTGGAGGCAAAGAAAGAAATGTGTCAGCAAGACTCTTAAAGTAGGTAACACAGAAAACAGTTGTTTATCCAGGGCAAGCAAGTAAAATGGTTGTTCATCAGAGCTGTGTGAAGAGGACATCCTGTACAGCCCTGAGGTGGTCCCAAGGGAGTTGTATGGGGTTACGTGTCAGAGGTGGCTGGAAGAGTGGAGGTGTAGTGAGGTAAGCTCCTCACCAAGCTCTGTATTAAGAGGAGTCAAGAGAAATTTCCTGTTTTTGGAACACACTGCAATCTGGTGATGCCTCTTACTCTCTCGCAAGAGCCTGATTTGAAGGAAGGGACCCGTACAGGGGCACTGCCCTCTCACTGAGTCACTCCCACTGAATCAGGAGTTGAAAAAATCCCGAACTCCCAAAACACCTTAGTCACATGACACAGGCAATATCAACATCTTCCCACCTCGGCTATCCACCTCGGTTATCCCTCTTTTGTGTGAGGAAGAGAGGTGACATGGAGGGAGCCAACACCACCTCTCCAGTCCCATTACCTCTTCAAGCCAGAGGGGCTGTGAATCCACAACCACCTCTTCTCAGGCTGCCCCTCATGCCCACCCTGCTTGATCAAAGCTGGGCGCAATGCACGGGGTATTTTCCACCAGCATTAGGTGGATGGTATACTAGAAATGATCAAGACGGGGCTTAGATTTGCAGGATGCCAAGGCAAAGTGCTTTACATTGGACAGGATCAAATAGCAGGCCAGATTAACTGAGGTGAGATACAAGGACACTTACTCAAGGCCAAAGGTTAGTACCTCCCCACATGACAAGGGTTGATATCTGAGGAATCCAGAGGCTACCATGAAGCTGCTGACCTTTGCCCAGGGATGAGAGACTGTGCTCACCAGCTCCAGGTTGTGCATGTGCCATAGCAGACATAGGCTGGAGCAGAAACTGAGACAGTAAACAGACCAGGGGAAAAATAAGCTGGCTTTTGGCTTGATTAATTGCAAGCCCTGCTAACATCAAACTCAGCCTGAGGACAGCGCCCAAGAGACAGCAGGCTCATGAGACAGCACCTATGTAAACAGCACTGATAAAGGACTCAAACAGAGCATGCCTTTCCCTCTCCCAACAGCTCCTCATCCTCCAAAGGAGATCCCGGTCCTCCACAGGGTTCTTCATCCTATGAGTAGCGCACCCCCGAAGCTCACAGAGTGGCTCAGCACCTGAAATGTACACCTGAGGAGAAAAGGCATGTTTTGGGGGGCATACTGCTAGTGCCAGCTATCCTCCTTTTGTGCCATAGGCAACACAGTAGTGGTGTATAAACAGCCCAGATAATTTTGGCTCTTGTATTGTGAGATTTTGCTTCCCCTTCTCTCTTTCAGCTGTGCAGAGGGCAAGCTCTCCCGTGTGGCGGCTACCTCTGGAACAGCATCCACCACCAACGCATTTGGCTCCTACAGTCCAAACAAGGTGGGGGGTTAAACCACTGAGCAGGCGCTCGCTATTTGTACAACCACCCACTCTGGCAGAGCCCCCTATGGCACCACACAGCATCTGGCACAAGGGCTGTGGCAGCATGTGTTCAAGGTAGTGCCGCAGACCTGGGCTCTGCGCCTGCTCCCAGGTGCCATGAGGACAGGAACAGACCAGGATGGCCATTGCCAGGCTGGCCTGCAGGGAAGCCCCCATGGCTTACTGCGGTGCAAGCACAGCTCCGCAGCCTCTGGAAGCAGCAGAAGGATAATCCAGAGCAGCTGCTGGCATTCCTTCTGTACCCCAGGAGCGATCAAAGCCCAGTAGTGGCCTGACTTTTCCAGTATTACTAGGAGCAATGGAACAGCGAATTTCCCTTTTATCACAGCTGTAGCCACGGAGCATTTATATGAAGCAGAAAGGATAAGTGACCCAGCATCAAGTATTTTCCTAATTCTCTCTGCAGGCACAAGTGGTAGGCACATTTTCTCTTTGTCCTCATGTTCTCCTGAAGGATCCAACAGAAGTGCTGTACCAATGCTGGAAAAATGGGGCCAGACGAGGTCTTTGGAGGTCACGTACTGCTTCGAGGGTCTTGCAGTGAAAGGTTTCACTAAAAGTGCATATATATTATATTCCCAATACTACCAAGCTGTAAGTCAGACACAATACGAAAGCAAACTTCAGGCCTTCGAAGGAGGACTTACCAAGAACAAGTCCGTAGCAAACATAAAAAATTTATTTAAGTAAACAAAAGCATGTCACTTAAGCGTTTCATTGTTTGCCAAGTAGTTTACACATCCAGTGAGAGCTAAGGAAAAAAATGTTTGCATAGAAACTGCTAAGAAGGCCTATTATATCACACTTCCCAACAAAGCCCTGGCTGTTATCCCGATAGTGATCAGTCTCATTGTGCAACAAACATGATCAAAGAGGAAAGGTCATAAACACTTCCATACAAGAAACCCCCTTGGCCACTGAGGGAGGGAATCCCGCAGGGGGTGTAAGGTACCACTCATCTCACTGGGTGTCCTTGTGAAATCCATGATGATAATCAGAATCTGCAAATACAGAGTAAGAAGATGCTACAACATCTTTTTTTTCCCCCCCTGAGAAGTTTTCTGCAGTACAGTTTATACCATTTGTTTCCACACTGAAAAAATTAGCAAGAAGAAAAAAAAACCCCTCACTTCATTTATAGTTCCCCCTACAAAACACTATATAGACCTTATTTTTTAGGGTTAAAAAGTGAAACTAGGAGTTTTTCTTGATAGCTATTAGCTTATAATATTTAATGGTAATAAAGGAAAAGAAATACTAGTTATGACACGTTACCAAAATCTCTAAGCTAAATAATTGAAAATATATATTATAAATAGATATGCCACATGCATAATGAACACATGCTAGTTTATGTGAGTTATTAAAGGACTAGGCTGAAAATATGCAGACTTTAAGACGATGTTTTAAGAAATTTTAACTTAAAACACATGCAGAGTATGCATTCTAGCAGATAATCGCACATAGAGTGGAGCTGGCTCATACAGAAAACAGTGTAGCAATGTGCATTTTTTATCTAATACAGAGACCATGTATTATAAAAGTAATTTCTATTTTCCTTTTTTAAAAAAAGCTAATCTTTAGGCACTACAGGTCACCCACCTCTAGAATCTCACTAATCTAATCTACAGTGAGTAAACACACCCAGATTTACAAGATCCAGGAGAATACTATTTTTAACATTTTCCCTTGCCCAAAACAACAGCTTGCTAAAAAAAAAAAACCCAAAACCAAAAAACCAAAACCCCAAACAAACCCAAAAACAAACCAAAAGGGGCAGCCCAAAAAATCTCAGAGAATAAATGAAACATTGAAGATGACACCTCCTTCTCGTCCCTGTCTTTTATCCTCCAAGAACTGAGGCGGCTCTATTTAAAGGCTTACACATTTTCTCCTGTTCCCAGGATACTCAGCAATTTGAGATAAAATGAGTAAAAGGGTGACCTCTTTACTTTAAAAGATTGCTGACAAGGTTTGTTCAGGTAAGGAGGCCGTTAAGTACTTTCTTTACCTGAGATTTCTGCAAGTTTCAATAGTAAGAAACCTTAGATGTCTGATCTACTTTTCCTGTAAAAACTTCTGTCTAATTTTTCTGTAATTGTTTTAATCTATTGTGTTTCTGTGTGGATAGAAGTGGGGGGTAGGTGGTGGGAACACATTTTACTATAAGATGCTGCTTTTCAAATCCCTCCTTTTTACTTGTTTGAGATGACTAATGAAGCTGTAAAACTCTGTACCATCAATCCAGGAATCACAAACCTACTGAAGTTGCTTTTGAAAGTGGTTTTATGTGCTTTACAAGCTGTGCTAGAGACAGCAAACTTGTGTCGATAGGATGGCAATTCTCATTACTCACTAGTAAGGCCAGGCTGAAACCTCACTGTTTTTGTTTCCTAGAGAAAGAACTGAGATCACATCTGCATTTTATAAAAGCTCCTGAATAGCTGCTGATCAACAACAACCAGCAGCCAAAGCTTTGCCTCTAGAAACTTGCATTGTTTTGCAGTTGGAGTTGCTAGATACTGTGCCCTCATAAAAAGTCTGGTTAAGTCATTTAAGCTCCGAAACCAAGAAATGTACTCCCCTGAACAGCTAGCAGAAACTGTTACTAACAAGAATTATAGGCAACAGGCTCCAGACTGCATTATCCAGCTTCCTTTGTTCTTTAAAGGATACTCATTGTCAGCTCAAAAACCACTAGTGTTTGTAGCTTCTGTGAAATAAGGCTATTTTGAGTTAGTAACTCAGATGTAAATGGGAAAAAAATGCATTTTCCTATCTGTTTTCTGGGGTTTAATATAAAATCTGCAAAGGCATTAAAACAGTAGGGTAGGGAGATAAAGCTGCTATGAGAATTAAAAAGTTGCATGTGTAAAAAGTGTTCACGCTATTTGCTGTCGGTTAAGGCACGAGGGTGGGGGGAAAGACTTGTAAAACCCTCTGCCTCTCTCCAATTTCTCTGACAAGCATATTGGCTGAATTTTATAAGGATCGGTCTAGCAGTGAATCTAGAGGAGAGGTGACTTTTGTCTGTTACCTTGCAGCATGGCTGCCTGTCACCCCACCACCAACTGAATGCTGGGGACTCGTGCCTGTAGCAGGTCCGGGCTGCCTGGATCTGCCTCACTTGCCTCAGCAGGTGACGGACCGCTTTACCTGACTGCTGCTAGAAGCAGGAGTTGTTCTTCTGCCCAAGCTTCCTTTTCTGTGAATTACAGCAAGTCCGTCAATCCATCTTTCCCAGTTGTCGTGGAGGGCTATCATGTATCAGGCTAGTGCACGCCTGCCAAAGAGGCTCCTTACACTTGCTCACTTGCCCGGGACATGCACCGCTGACAGTCGTGCTTTGCTTAGCTTGGGATCACGTGCGGCTCAGGGCACGCATTGCTCTGATGCCAGAACACATGAGCGAGCTGGATGTGGTCCAAGTCTGAAGCAAATGAGCAAGCTGTACTGTAACCCCCACCCTGCCCCCCACAAGCTGCTGGATTGACCCCTACAAGATGCTGGATTGGGAGGAATTGTGTGAAAGTGAGTTCTGGGGTGGCCTTGAGGTGTGGGAGCTCAGAGGTAGGAATCAGCCACTTGGCAACAGGGCCTTTTCATGGAAATGGGGAGGTGCCTGAATGCCATCTGCCCCATCAGTTTCTTCTCTACTCATCCCATTTCCATCTCTCTCCCTGCTTTTGCTCCTCTGTTGGAAATACTGCAGAAGAAGGACTATAGCTGAGATGCAGCAGTCTATTCCACATGCTGGCATCCACTTGTCCTCCTTCAAGCACACAGAGCTTAGGTGTGGTCGACAGTGAGACAGGAGATAAGAGCTTCTCCTTTGGAAAGAAAATGATAACCAGTTACATGGGAAAAACAATCAGGGAGGCATGGAGGAGGTCACTGGGTTCTCTTCCTCAATATCACATGTAAAATCCTACGTCACAGGTACCCACCACTTACATAATGTGCAGATGGGGTCTAGCAGACAGTAACTACTGCCAAGCTGTAGATTTCACCAGCTTCCCCTCCCCACCCTGAGATGTCAACCCGGTCACCTTACAGCTAGTTCCTTGCATTGTGTTGTCCAGGTAAAGCGCAGGCTGTCAGGAAAGCCCCAGCTGTCCTCAGTCCACCTTTCAAGGAGCATTTTGCTCCACCATTGTGTGGTGCCACCATTGTACTGCAGGATGTCCTAGCTATCTAGTAGTTTTGGGGCAGGGATCTAGTGGTCTCGCACTTAGTCATGAGCTGCTTGGCATGTTCCTACCAGTAAAAGTGGCAATTTTTCCATCTTCACTGGAGACCCTTGCGGGTATCTAACATGTAACACTACAAGGGTCTCCCAATTGGGTCTTTTCCAGGTAGGTCCCCAACCTCAACAGCCACTAACTTTTTCCATCAACGCAAACTAGTGCACACCTACCTATTTCAAGAACCCTCCAATGATAAATACTCGCAATGGATCAATTAATCCCTCTTGGAGTTGCATAACCTCCTGAATGGTAACCATGCACAGAAAGCTAAGTGGGGTATCAGAGGAGGTAAAGAATCTGCCAGGCAAAGGACGTTGTTGTGGCCGAGGAATAACATTCTCTGAGAGCTTAATTTCAGGTTGATCTAGAAAGAAATGTAAGACCATACACTTCAAAATCAAATGGAGACAACTCAGCCCAGACACAGTTGCAGGACACAAAGTAGCTGGCTCAGGACTGGGCACATCTATGCAGAGTGGTGTGAAGGCACAGCCCTAAATGTTTTGTGAGGGTCAGAAAGGGCAGTAAGAGCCATGGGTTGAATTTCATAAAGGGCATTGTCCCTCTTTGAGGTGTCAGTGATTGGAAACACATACATTTTTTCCACAGCGGAGCAGAACCAGACTGTGAGGAACTTGAGCCCATTTGCTGTAATTTGGGACTCATGCTGAGGCAGAGGAACTATTTGCCAGTCTCCTGTCTGGGATTTTCTTCATTCCTTCCTTGCCCCCACAGCAGTGGTTTTCAACCTGTGGCCTGTAGCCTTTGGAAAGAAGTGGTGGAAACTGTCCTCGGAGGACACCGAGTGTCCTTGGTAACCCTGCATTTGGGTTTTTAAAAAAGGGTTTTACACCTCCATGGCAAAAGTTCCGACCTGCCACCCCGAAGCAAGGAAAGCCCGTGTCCTGCTGCTGGGGGTCGGGCAGGGCAAACGCTCCGGCAGGCAGGGGCTGGACCCCTCGCCAGCAGCTCCTGGCAGAGTGGCCTCAAGGAGGCTCCTTGGCAGCGGGCAGGACACCCCCCCAGACCCCAGAGCCCCCCGGGGTGCGGGGCACCCACCGGCCCGCCTTCAGC
>NW_010417954.1:14626-15007 GCF_000710305.1 Buceros rhinoceros silvestris | reverse complement strand
GATCCCCAGCTGGGCTGGTCTCCACACCCCCGAGCCGGACCGGGGCTGCAGGATGTCCCTCTACTGCCGTTGGCTCCCGGCAGAGAGGTCCCCCCTTGCGGCCAGAGCAGGTGATAGAGGTGCTGGTGGGGGCAAGGGTTTAGGAGGTGGGTGCCTGTGGTGTTTGGGGAGGGCTGGGACCTGCCGCGGGGAACTGCACCTTTCAGTGGCACTGGGCATCCCAGGCAGGCAGCTATGCGTGGGGCGGCTCACGGGAGTGCCATTTGGGTGCCCCTGTCTGTGGAAGGGGACGGGTGCCTCTCCCTTCTTCTCCTGCCCCTTTCTATCCCCTTCCACCTCCTAGCCCCCGGGCAGGGGTGACCGGGAGAGGCAGGCTGATCC
>NW_010417954.1:11264-14494 GCF_000710305.1 Buceros rhinoceros silvestris | reverse complement strand
GTGCAAGGAAAGTCCTCATGCCGCATCCACGAGACCAACCACGGGGCAGCTGGATCAGCCAGGCTGGGTGCTGGGCAGTGGCATGAAGCGATGCTCAGCATGGGGCTCCCTTGCATTGGGGTCTTTACTCTGGGCCAGGGACATCCCTGCTAGAAAAGGAGCAGTGACCCAATGCTGCTCACGCCATCTGTGACCTTGACCCACGGCAGTGATGGCCCAGGCTGTGCTGATCCCTCCTTCTCTCTCCCAGCACCTCACCTTCCCCCTGCTGTCAGTCACCCTCCTGGTGTCCTTCGGTTCCTCCATGCTCTATGGCTACAACCTGGCCGTGGTGAACTCACCGGCGGTGGTAAGGGACGGGCAGCATCTCCGGGAGCAGAGGAAGGGCTCTGCATTCCTCCCTGGCAGAGTGGAGGGACTGCTGCCCAGCAGCCCCACATCAGAATGCTGGTTATTTCCCTTGGGCAGTCACCCACAGACAGCAGCTTGGGGAGAGGGACAGCATGGGAGGGACATGGGAGCCTGTGGTCATGTTCTCCCCCCTGCTGGTCCCCCTTGAAGGCAGGGACTGGGGAAAGCTGCCCACAACCACCTTGTTTCAGCTCCAACTCTGCCTGTGGCATGTCTAAGTTGTCCTTAAAACTCTCTGAGGCTGGCTGAGCAACCAGCCCAGCACATCCCAGTCATCCCCAGTGACGTCCTGTCTTGCATCTCTTACAAGGCTAAATGTTAAGGCCGTGGCATTATCCCTATGGGGCCTGTCTTCCCTCATCTTCCCCATCCTTCTGTACATGTGGGGCCCCTGTGTCTCTCTCTGCCCTGCAGCACATAAAGGCTTTCTACAATGCCACATGGTCCCGGCGGTATGGGCATGGGCTGGCACCTGGCCCCCTGACCCTCCTCTACTCCTTGACCGTCTCCATCTTTGCCCTGGGCGGGCTGGTGGGCTCCTTGCTGGTGGGGGTACTGGTGGAACGGTATGGCAGGTAAGAGGATGGCGTGGTACAGGGTGGTCAAGGGATGGGATCAGGCTGGAGAAGCTGCCCTGCTCCTCTTGTTCCCTGCCTAGGAATGGCGCGCTAAGCCGCAGTGCTCTCCTAGTCCTCCTGGCTGGTGGCTTCATGGGCTTCAGCCGGGAGTTGGGGTCCCCTGAGATGGTGATTATTGGCCGCTCCATCATGGGACTCCACTCAGGTAGGTGCTGCCTGGTCTGTGGGACCTTCCTCGTGGGCCAGTCTGCTACAGCCCATTGCTGGGGGCTGGAGAAAATTTCATATTCCCCATAGCCACAGACTCTGCAATGGGGGTCCCCATGGGGCAGACAGGACCACCTCCCTGGCCATGGGGTTCTCACTGTGGATGGTGCTGGGCATGGGAGAAGATACACTGAGGGTCTGGCTGGGCACCCTTCTCTCCACTGCCTTTCCCATCCCAATCCTTCCTGTTCTTCCCAGGTATCTGCCTTAGTGTGGTGCCCCTCTACCTGGGAGAAATTGCCCCTAAGAACCTGCGGGGTTTCCTGGGCCTCATGCCCAGCATCTTCATTTGCCTGGGGGTTTTCTCCGCGCAGGTCCTGGGCCTCCCAGAGCTGCTGGGCAAGGTGAGCACAATACTCAATTCCCCACACACTGAACGCTGCTGTGCCCTTCCTGTGACACATCTCCTTCTACTGCTCTCAGGACAGGTTCTGGCCCCATTTCCTGTCAGTGGTGGTTGTTCCTGCCTCCCTCCAGCTGCTGCTGCTGCACTGCTTCCCAGAGAGCCCACGGTACCTTCTGATAGAGAGGAACGACATCTGTGGGGCCACCAAGGGTGAGGGTGTGTCCTGGGGGAGACTGGCTCCAGGCAGTGCTGGGCACTGACCCAAGGTCTCCCAAGATCAAGGTGCATCCTCATAGCATCCTTCCGCACCCAGACAGGACAGCCCACCATAGTCCTCACAGCTCAGCCTTTCTGCCCCACCCAGTTGAGCCACAGCATTTCCATGGTGCCCGTCATCATGGTGTGAGGCATCTCCTCAGTTCCTATGGATGCTCAGCCCCATAGGCCAAGGAGATCCCCTGGGGACATGTGCCTGTGACCCCCACTCTCCCCTCAGCTCTGCGCCGGTTCCTGGGGACACACGACGTGCGGAATGTGATCAAGGAGATGAAGGAGGAGCAGCAGTCACTTTCGTCCATGGAGATGGTCTCTGTCTGGCAGCTGCTGTGGGACCGCTCCGTCCGCTGGCAAACCCTTTCGGTGGCAGTGGTGAATGCTGGCATGCAGCTCTCGGGGATTGATGCCGTAAGCCCAGCAGGGTCCTCGCCCCGGGACCTGGCTCTGCAGTGGCTGAGCTGAGACCTGGCCACTCATTTCAAGTGCCCCATGGGTCCGTCCCCCGGGCTCACAATAAGTCCCCTCCTCAGCAGATCTGGTTTTACACCAACACCATCTTCGAGAACGCCGGGATCCCTGTATCCCAGATCCCCTACACCACCGTGGGCACCGGTGCCATTGAAGTTGTCGCTGGGCTGATTGGGGTGAGTGATGGACAGACGGGTGGATGCACCCCCTCAGCACCAGAGCCTTGTCACCAGCTCCCAGCACCAACAAATGGGGTGGGGCTGGTTGGACCCCAGATGCTGTCTGTGCCACAGCACAGCCCCTTTGCTGGGGGACAGAGAGTTTGGCAGGGAGATGGGGTGGGGAGGTGGGATGAGAGGGGCTCAGTTTGTGGGGTCACATCTAGGAGGGGTGGGAGAATTTTGGGGTAAGTGGTAGCAGGGAAGCTGGGGGGAGACGCCAGGTAAGGAGCAGGTTGCGGGTGAAGAAGTGGGCTAAGCAGTTACTTGTGGTCTCCTGATTTCATTGTCACTCCGTAACAGAGCCACGTGTCCCCAGCTGCTCCCCCCAGCCAAGCCCTGGCCTGGCCTCAGGCTAGCAGCCCTGGCCCCCCCAGCCAGGCCTCATTTAGCTGGAGAGTTAGCACTGGGCCAGGCAGATTTATGGCCCTCGTCCCATCTGCGAGTGTCACCGGGGGCCAGCCCGCGCCACCCGGCACTAAATCTGCTCTCTGACAATTAGAGAGACAGATCGGGGGTGGCTGCTCCCAGAAAACTGGGGCTTGGCGGGGGGGGCTGCTCCCTTCTCCCCATAGCTCAACCCATGGCAGAATGGGGCTCCCTGGTCACCCCCCTGCCCCTCTGAAGGGTGCCTCCTTCTCTCCTCTCCTGGCTGTGGGGCTGCCC
>NW_010417954.1:0-11194 GCF_000710305.1 Buceros rhinoceros silvestris | reverse complement strand
CCCCTGCCCCTCTGAAGGCGCCCTCCTTCTCTCCTGCCCTGGCTGTGGGGCTGCCCCAGCCCCCCGGCAGCCACCCAGCGCGCAGCCAGATTGCTCGGGCGCTGCCCCGCAAACGGCCCCCGATGGACACGCCGAGATTGGTTATAAAATTACAGGCATTTGTTCTGCTGTCAATACCCTGCCTGCTCCAGCAGCCACCACGCTGCCTGCCCGCACCCTGCCTCCTCTGCCCGCACCCTGCCTCCTCTGCCCGCTGCCCCACGAACACTCTGTGCCCAGCCCAGCAGCTGCGCCCAGCACTGGTGCAAATGAGGCCATGGGGCCACCCCAGCCAGCCCCGTCCCTGCACCCCATTGGAGCTCTGTGGGACCCATATGCTGCCTGGCGCATGCTCACCCCAGGACCCCAGGGTCCTGATTCTTCCCAAACCCCAGCCTCAACCCCGGAACTCTGAGCTGGGCCTGCCCCCAACCTCCAGATGCCACCAGGAGCATCCTCCCACCTTCAGATGGATCTGGAGTTCAGGAGGTCTCACCGTCCTGGTGGGGATCTCACCACCCCATCAGTCTCTGCTCTTTCTCGGCAGTGCTTCACCATCGAGAAGCTGGGCCGACGGCCTCTCATCATCACGGGCTTCTGTGCCATGGGCATCTGCTCAGCTGGCATCACCGTCTCCCTGCTGCTTCAGGTAGGGTCTGGCCACTGCCACCCCCTGGGCCACCAGTGCAGCTGGGGATGGAGCCCTGGGTGCTTTAATGAGGGCTGGGTGACTAAGGGATGGGTATCACCCCAGGGGAGGGAACGTGCATGGGAATGAGAGGTGAGCTGACACTTCCTAGCAATGTTTTCCCTTCAAAGTTAAAAGGGAAGGAAAATTCACAACAAAGAACAAGAAAAAAGAAAATCCAAATCCATATGAGAAAAATCCTGCCAATTCTGGTAGCTTTTCGGCAGAAATAGCTTTACCTCAGGGAGGCAGCGTGAAATGCCAGGGGTGGTGGAGAGTCTGCAGGGTGATTGATTTCTCTGCTGCCTGCTCCTGGGAGATTTTCATGGAGCTCTGGGAACACCTCAGCACCATGAGATGCTGAGTTCTGCCAAGGCTGACCCCCACCAGCTTTGCCCCAAACCACCAATTGCTTGTCTGCATCTCCCCGACATGTCCTGCATGGCCATCGTCCCCAAGGGCCATCGCACAGCTGAGGGGCAGATATGAAACCCTGTCTTGGGGATGCTGGGTGCGAAGGTCAGGGCCACCACCTCAGTAGCATCCCCCAGCCCCGTGTCCCCTCACAGACCTCCCTGCCCTGGATGCGCTACGTCGCTGTCGCCTGTGTGGTTGGCATCATCGCTGGCTTCTGCATGGGACCAGGTGGGTCTGCAGCTGGCAGGGTGGGGGGTGGTGAGGCAGGAATGGGGGCCCCAGGGAAGCAGGGAGCAGCAGAGTTTGCAGGCAGGCGGCAGGACCGGCACCTTGACCCCTTTCCCGTGGTTTATCATGCTGCACCCTGTGAGCAAGACCCCCGCCTCAAGACCCTCTAGCCCCGTACTTCCCTGGGGCATGCTTCACCTCATCCTCCTCATCCCTGCCACGGGGCCAAGTGTGGAGAAAGTGCCACCAGCCTTCCCCAGACCTCTGGATGTGTCACCTGCTCCTATCACTGTGTGGCTGGTGAACATCTTCCTGCCCATAATGGAGCGCAGACACGAGAGCGGGCTGGAACAGTGGGGAGTGAAACCTTGGACTGGTTTACCCAGTTGATGTATTAGCAGAGCTGTTAACAGATCTATAATTCATCCTCAGCCCAGACTTTATTCACCGTAATTACATCTTTAATTAGGATTTTAATGGCTCATTGTTCACAAACAATGATGAATAGGAGTTTTAAAACAAAAAGTATATATCTCTATTCTGGGTGAGCTGTGAGTAAGAGTCCATCAGGGGCTCCACTCTTCCCTCACTTCTTAGCACTTTTTTTGTTTGTTTGTTTATCTTTTCCCTTGGAGCATCTTTTATAAAGAGGTTTCAGTCAGCCCTGTCACAGGCAGTGGGACCCCAGGCATGTCACCACGTCAAATACAGTCCCCTGCCAGATCCCCACGTGCCCTTGGATGTGTTCTGGACCTTGGCTCCTGCCCTCCAGTGACAGTCCTGTGACCCAGGGCTGCTGGTTCAATGACCTGTGGCATGAGGGAGTGAGTCCTTCAAGGAGGAGTAGCCACAACCCGTGTCCAGTTTTTAGTGACCAAGCTGGCTTGGGCAATCATTTCCAGTCATTCTGGGTTTTTTCACTGTACCTGGGAAAAGCGGGTTGGGACGTGGCATCTCTGTGTCCTGTGGGAAAGTCTGATGCTAGAAATGTGGTTTCTTCTTTCCCATCTAAATCAGACGCAGTGCCTGAGCCTTTAGCTAATCTGTAGAAGGAAACTTGCTCAACCATTTTGCTCAAGGGAGGCTGGAAGGGGTGCCAGGGGGTGCTGGGAACATGTTCCTCTACACCTGTGATCTCTATAAGATCTGATATATCGGCATTTAGGCAAATTATCGCAAAACAAGGATCCAGATGAAATGTTCACCTTGATTTTGCCTCAGTCTGAAACTTTCCTGGGGTCAAGTAACTTGTGAAATTGGCCTCAGCACCCAGCAAGGTGCAACTCTTCTGTGTCAATGGGGATGTCACCCACCCACTGAGACCAATCCCAAAGGAGGAGCAAGGACAGGACACTGGTCCACCCAGCCCCATGCTCCCCATCTCCTCCAGCCCGCCCAGCACCACCGCTTTGACACATGGGTCCTCATGGGCTCCAGCCCTTTGGTCATAGGACCGAGATGGGCAGCACCTGTTGACTCCAGGGGTGCCTGAGGCAGCCTGTCCCCCTTACCTTACATCTGTCCCCTCCCTCTGCAGCCGGCGTCCCCTTTCTGATGACAGCTGAGCTCTTCATGCAGTCGCACCGCCCAGCCGCCTACATCGTCGGGGGGTCCCTCAACTGGCTCTGCAACTTCACCATTGGCTTCATCTTTCCCTTCCTGCAGGTACTGGTCTGGAGGGGCCATGGAAGGAGGAGGGGATGGACGTGGCCCTGCTGTTCCCCCAGGGTGGGGTGCCAATCCAGGCTTAACCCAGGGACACTCATGCTCCTGGCTCAGCTCAGAGCTGGCCAGAGCCAGCGCAGGGAGGGGTGACAGGAGGGGACACTCCCTTATGCTATGCCCAGCTTGGGTGTGTCTGGCTCTCTGCCCTATCTCTGCTCCCTTGTCGTCCCCAGATGTCAGCTGATGCCTTTTGCTACCTGGTTTTCTGCGGCGTCTGTCTGCTGGTGGCCCTGTACGTCTACCTCATCATCCCTGAGACCAGGAACAAAACCTTCATGGAGATCAGCCATATCTTTGCCACCCGCCACTCCTTCCTCTCCATCCCAGCCCACCTCATTGGGATGATGAAGCTTGATGGCTACGGGGCCTTGGAGAGCAGCTCGCTGGAGGGTTTGGGCTCCAGCATGCCCTGATCTGGTTGGGCTTGGGGAGACAGGGATGGTGGAGGAGGCTCAGGGCTGGGGAGGGAACTGTGGACCAATTTGCTTGGACTTGATGAGCTCTGTATCTCCCAGGACATCTCACCATGTCACAGTCTGCATCCAGGATGAGCCTTGATGATGCACCAGGGATGCACCAACTGCTGGGCATTCATAGAGTCATAGAATGGTTTGGGTTGGAAGGGACCTTAAAGATTATCAAGCTCCAACTCCCCTGCCATGGGCAGGGACACCTTCCACTAGATCAGGCTGCTCGAAGCCTCACACAACCTGGCTCTTTACACTTCCAGGGATGGCGCATCCACAACAGGCTGTTCCAGAGTCTTGCCACCCTCACAGTGAAGAACTTCTTCCTAGTATCTAATCTACAACTGCCTTCTTTCAGTTTAAAATCATTACCCCATGTCCTATCACTACACTCGTGATAAAGAGCCCCTCTCCATCTTTCCTGCAGGCCCCCTTTAGGTACTGGAAGGCTGCAATAAGGTCTCCTCAGAGTCTTCCCTTCTCCAGGCTGAACAACCTCAACTCTCTCAGCCTGTCCTCATAGGGGAGGTGCTCCAGCTGCCAGTTGTCTTTGTGGCCCTCCTCTGGACCTGCTTCAGCAGGTCCACATCTTTCTTATGCTGGGGGCCCCACAGCTGGACACATCACTCCACATGGGGTCTCACCAGTGTGTTATGGCAGGAGCACTTCCCTCAACGTGCTGGCCATGCTGCTTTAGATGCACTCCAGGATATGATTGGCTTTCTGGGCTGTGAGTGCTTGTTGCTGGCTCATACTGAGTTTTCCAACCACCAACACCCCAAAGTCCTTCTCTGCAGGGCTGTTCTCAATCCGTTCATCGCCCAGACTGTATTTGAGCTTGGAATTGCCTTGACTCGTGTGCAGGACCTTGCACTTGGTTTTGTTGCCCCCATGCTGGAAGGGATGTCCTCCCTGAGACAAGGAGACGTCCTGGGGTCAGGGGGCTCACATTGCTCCTGGGTATGTGGTCTTGCCAAAAGCAGCCCGCAGGAGATGTTTAATAAAGCGCATTGCCTCCAGAGCCATCATCTGGGAAGCGCAACCTGGGACAGCAGCAAGCTGGAGCGTGCTGGCGCAGGTGAGATCTCTCCTAGAGCTGGGGAGGAGCAGGATGGGATGGGGGGCTTGTCCTCCTCCTCCCCATGGTGCCTGGCTTGAAAGGTCAAAGTCACTCCATATTTTCTAGGAAGAGTGGTCAGGGTGGTTCTTGCATCTCACCCCAGGTTGGTCATACAAACCCAGAGGCTCTCACAGAGCTCTCACAGAGCAGCTCAGAGCTGAGGGTGACTATCCATCCACCATGCCCCTCCACAGCCTGCTGGAAGCCCCTCACTGCCTGGCCTTGTGTGTTGGTCTCGCAGAGAGGGCTCCTGTGGGACCCCTGCACCCTCCCAAACTCTCTTGAGGACTAAGGGGTCCTGGATGCACCCACATCCCTTTGCTGTACCCCATGAATTGCTGTGACCCTGAGGTGCTCTCCAAGTATGACTTCTCTGCCCTGAATCCTGGGGGCTGTGTTGGGGGCTGCCCTGTTTCCTGAGACTGTTGTGAACATGGCAGTTGCATGGCCCAGGACCCTCACAGCAGCTCCCACAAACACCATGGGGTTGGGGGCTCAGGCCAGCAGACCCTTGGGGAGCTGTGGTTTGCAGGAAAACCACAATATTTTGCTCTGGTGAGAGGTAAGAGCCAGGCAGTGGGGAGGGCTGCATGGCCAGCCCCCTCTAGTGCCAGTGTAAGCAGGATTTATTTTGTTGCAAATGTTTTTTCTCTCTTTTATCCAGTTTGCCACTCGTGACGGGCTCGCAGCTTGCATGCTTGGTGTTCGTGGTCACTTGGTGAGGAACTCACCCTTTGTGCTTCACTCAGCAAAGCCTCAGGGTGCCTCTGGGTGTGGGTCTGCACTGGACCCATGGAGACAGGGACTGGGCCATACTGGGTCACCAGTGCCTGGTCCCAGCCCCTCCATCCTCAGCAGCCAGCTTGGGGCTCTCCTGCATCCTGAGCCATTTAAAGGGCATCAGTCAAAGCAGGGGTCACAGCTCCACGGCATCCGCTGCTTCCCACTCCGTCTCCCTCCCAACTCGGCTGCTCTCAGCAGCAGAACAGAGCGGTAAATATGTGCAGCATTACATATGTATAATGGAGTGTAAATAACCCCAAAAAGTGCATTGTAAATAGACTCCAAGTTTATCCTTTATTAATGAGGCACTGAGTGCCCTGCTGTTTTAGAGCAGCGAGACTTTCATAATATCAAAACCTAAATTACACTTGTGTCTCTCATTCCCAGCAAACGACAGCATCGTTTCAGGCCTCTTTGCCACTTGTATTTATTTATTCTGGTACTTATTTATCTCTCCCACTCAGCGTGCGGGGCAGCTTGGAAGATGCCCCCTGCCCTCCATGGGGGAAGTGGTGGCCCCCCTGGGTGCAGCCCCCCCATCCTGGTGTGCTGGCATGGCCAAGGAGACACGGTGCTGCCTTCTGGCCAAGGACTGCTCTGTGCTGGCTGGTGAGATGGGGCAGACCTGGGAAGCATGGGGTCAGGACCCGTTTCTACCAGGGCTTCAGACACCACCAGAGCCAGAAGGCCCCTCTTTCCAAGGACTGGAAGTCATTGGCAGATTCCTACGGTGCCTTTTGGGTGCGTTGGTTCCTGGGGACCTTTTTGAAGGTACCGTGCCAAGGGATGTGTCCATCCTCCTTCCATCAGGAAAGGTGGGAGCAAGGAAACGCCACGCTCATGGGACGCTACCTCTTCATCAGCTTTTTCTTTAGGATATTGGGGCAGGATCTCTGTTTGGGGCTGTCAGTCCAAGCTGTCCCCAAGCTGTCCCCTGCCACTGATCTGGTACTCCCGAAAAAGCGGAATTTGGGCTGCTTCTTTGCTTGCCCTGCCCAGGGGGCATTTTCAGCCACGCCACTACAGGTTTCTCACAAAGAATATGGCTGGGTGAGATCCAAGCTTCTTCCCCATGCCCAAAGATGCTTCCCCATGTTCAAAGCAGCTCTCTGGATTCAGGCCTCCAAAAGCACTCGTTCTGCCTGGTGAGGGTAAGGCCATATCCTCACTGCAGTGACCGAACAGACCTTGAAATATTGGAGAAGGTACAAAGAAGAGTCCAAGAAATTACTTTGATGCATGGAAATGCTGCTGATCCTGTTAAGGTTTGCAGAAACAAAGATGAAGGTGACTCTCCAAATGCGTAAGTTCCTTCTCGTGATGTGCCCAGTGCTAAGGGGTGGGTGAGTTTAAGCATTGAGCTACACATGTGGAGGGCTGATGCGCAACCCAGCCTAACTGCAATGGGAAAGAAGGCTCCGATTTGGCCTCTCCAGATGCTTTGAAATGGGCTCCTCAAGGAAATGTTCATGGCCCATCACTGGAGATCTGCAGATCCTGCAGGAAAGCTCTCCTGGAGGGTGCCTGGCTCAAGGTGAATGATCAGGTCCTGACTAGGAAGCTGATGAAAGCTTCCTGGAGACACCCTGGTGTCCCAGTGCCACCACTGGTGAGACAAACCAAGGAGCATTCACTCCCTGCCAGCGCTCCCAGTCCCTGTGGCTCCTGGGGGTGGGTTCCTGTGGCATGGATACTCCTAATGACAGGGGCCCACTTAAAACAACCTGGATCCACCTGGTGTTCCTGTCACCTCAGCATGGGTGCCTTCACTCACCTGACTGCAGGCTCCATCAGGGACCAGTTTTGAGTGGGGTGCGTTTCCTGCATGCTCTGAGCCTGATGAAAACCCTGCTCCTACCTCCTTCCACGTGGAGAAATGGAAGCTGGAGCAGCATCCTGCTGCCCCATGGAGGTGGGTGCAGAATCAGTCCCTGCCCCTTGTCTTACTGGTGGAGGAGAGACTCTGGAGCAGTCCCATACGGTGGCTTGCCACTTGATAGTACCCCAAAGTGCACTGGAGCCTCACAACCCAGCCCTGGAGCCCCCAAAACAGCTTGTGGTGCTGTGGTGGAGGGCTGAGCCCTGTGGAGGGCTGGCACCACTGTCCCCTTTGGCCCCGCTGGGTTCGTGCACATGTTCCAGCACAGCAGCCATGGAAGGAAGATGCTGGACATGGTGGTGGGGCATTTTCTGGGGGGAGGTTGAATTGCAAACAGTCCGTGTGTCTGCAGCCTGGGCTGGGATGCTTTTGAGGTATTAGGGGGGTGATTTAGCCCCCTCCCTCAGGCCTCAGCTCCTTGGGGCTGTTCAAAGCAGGGCAAAGCTGGCAGAGGAGTCAGCGTGGCATGGGGCTCTGTCAACAGCCCTCTCCAGTTTCTCCTTGGGAGCAGGGGGGGACCTGGCTGCAGGGCTGCTCGACAGCAGTGAGGACATGGTGCATCTAGCATGGCACATCAGGGCAGCTGAGCCCTTGCCAAAAGGTGACACAAGTGCCCACAGGGGTCTGAGACTGCAGGATGGGCCTTGCCCCCATGTCCCCGTGCCCACACTGGGGCACTCCACATCTTCCCCCAATCACAGCCTTTTGTGCACAGGTGCCTTCAGCAAAAGCATGAAGGGGGCCAAAGCAGGGGGAACCGCTTCCATTTGGATACAGGGTTTGTCCTGCACCAGCCCCTCTGCCCTGTGCCCCGGGGCAGGGGTAAAGAGGCCCTGGATGTGCTGTGGGGTTGGCAAAGATGCAGACATGGGCTGGAGCTGCCCCCAGGCACTCGGGGTGTGGCAGTGAGTATAGAAGGGGAGGGCAAGAGGCTGCAAAGGAGCAGGACATGGCAAATGATGGAGCAAGGAGCTGGCACCAGCCCCCACTCCACTGCCAGCATGGCCAGATCCAGACCCACGGTCACTGCTCACATAATAATTGCCAGGACACAAGTGATCTGGAGAGCAGAGATTGCACACACACCCCAAAATTAGGAACCCCCTCAGATGGTGAAACACCTCTCTCCAATTTTGGCACAGAGTGGGAGGCTGTCAGCACAGTCCCAGGACACCTTATATCTGGCAAGGGTGATCTCAGTCAGGAATGGGTCCTCTTGGCACTGTCTCTTGGTTTTGCTTTGTACAGTGGTGGCAGGAGTCCCCCAGGGAAGGGGACAGGGACACAACAGTGTCCCATTCCAGGTGCTACAGCCCCGTGCACACCTTCACGCCGCAGTAAACCTGGCTCGTTCCTGGCTGAAAACCATCCCACAGCAGAGTTTCCCCTGGCTGAGCCCACAGGTCTCATCTCCTCAAAGTGCCAAGCCAGCTCCAGCCGAGCCTGCAGTTCACACGGACTCTGGTCAAGAGTCTTTATGCAGGGAAAAACCTAAACCGGGTGATTTTTCTGTGTTCCGGGTAATGGGCACTCAGCTGAAACCCAGCATTTCAGAGGGATGGAGAAGAGCAAATTGTTCCTTTTAAAAGCCTAAAATGCTTCCTCAGCATCAACCAGACCCCCTCAACCTCCTGGGAAAAAAAAAAAAAAAGGTTATGAGCAATTTAAGGGTGTATTTGGGGTGGGGAAAATAAATTGTTTATTACCTTACAGGAAAACTAACAATTCTGCATCAGTGGCAGCAGGTCTTTCAGAGGGATGGAGAAGAGCAAATTGTTCCTTTTAAAAGCCTAAAATGCTTCCTCAGCATCAACCAGACCCCCTCAACCTCCTGGGAAAAAAAAAAAAAAAGGTTATGAGCAATTTAAGGGTGTATTTGGGGTGGGGAAAATAAATTGTTTATTACCTTACAGGAAAACTAACAATGCTGCATCAGTGGCAGCAGGTCCGTGGCTGGTGCTGTATAGCAGCAGGTCTCTGCAGCAGGTGAGGGGTTTCGGGGCTGGTCGGGGTGCGGGAGCCCAGCATCAGGGTGTCCGAGATGAGGGTGGCCAGTGTCGGGGTGTGCACCAGCAGATGGCACTCCCAGAATTTATTGCTACAGCAAGCTGCCTCTCGGAGAGCAGTCATGTAGGAGATGTCCTATTATATGGGCAGTTGACTTTAATAGTCATTGTGTGCTTAAAGCACAGCAAAACAACAGTGGGAAAAAAAAAAAATCCCCACTCCACTTGGATGGCCCTTTTCCCCCCAGCCCTGCTAGTCTATTTGTACAGTAAATTAAAAATATGAATCACTTCTCTCTACTGCCTCCCCAAACACTCATCCTGTCAGGCTCTGTGTTGTCTTCATTTGTATTACCTTAATTTAATGTTAATTATGTTCTTCATTTACAAAGAACAAGCATTTACACTCCCTGTCTGGGGATTTTCCACGCTCGCGGTCTCCACGGACTGGGAGGAGAAGGGGAGCGGCAGAGGCAGCGGCGCTGGGGAGGGGGCTGTTAGCATGGCCGCAGGAATGGGGTGGGGAGCGGGGATGCCACCCCCCGGTAATGATGAGTGCTATTGCCTCTCGATTTATGAAACTGTATCGCCGCCTGTGCTTAGGTCCCCCCTAATAAATCCTTCTTAAAAGGTCCTCGGCCAATGGAGGGCAGTGATTTACGGTGGGGAGCTGGGGCGGAGGGAGGGTTTGGTGGCAGGGTTTGATGCCAGGGGCGCTGGTGACGTGGCTGGGAATGTCACGGGGCTAGGAGCCTGACCACTGCCGGGCAGCCCGCAGAAGGTTTCCTGACACCTTTTCCCTGATGTCTACAGACTTGTCGGGTGCTGTTGGTGACGGGGAGACCCATAACCACAGTGTGAACGAGGACAAGTCCCTGCTCAGTGCCTCAGTCTCCCCATGGGCACCCGGAGATAATTATCCCCTTCCCAGCAATGCCCAGCCCAGGAATCCCAGCCTGGGTGATGGCCCCAGGCGCTCACCAGGGAGCCAGACTTTTGGGTGCACTATCAGAAATGACTTGGTGGGTGTAGGTGCGGGTGTGGGTGTGCATGAGTGTGTGTCCACGTGCACACACAGATAAAGGGCCCAGGTCTCTAAAAAAGCCACGCGCCTCCCTGCCAACCTGACCCTCCTGTGCACAGAGCTGGTGTCTGGAGCAAGGAAGGACAGAAAAGGAGGAAAAGAAGAACAGTAATGAAAGAAAGTGCCAGTAGCCTTTCTGGGACATGGGACATGTGTCCCTCTTCGTAGCCTGCCCCTGGGCAGTGGGATGTGGCGGGGAAGGCTCTGTGCACAGCCACATTTGCAAACCTCATGCTCCTCTTCTGCACTAAGCTGTCCGCACTGCCTGGTCCCTGCCAGGGCCCGGTCCTCTGGCACTGTGTCTCTTCGTAGCCTGCCCCTGGGCAGGGGGATGTGGCGGGGAAGGCTCTGTGCACAGCCACATTTGCAAACCTCATGCTCCTCTTCTGCACTAAGCTGTCCGCACTGCCTGGTCCCTGCCAGGGCCCGGTCCTCTGGCACTGTGTCCAGCCACAGGTCACAAACATCAGGGACTTCTCTCAGGGGACTTGCGGACTGGATTTGGGCAGAGGAAGAAGCATTTTCGTCCCTATTTCTGGACTCTCCCGAGCTGCATCAGAGCTCCCGGAGTCACATTTTGCCACGGAAATTGGAGTGGTACCAGGACGTGGTGGGAGCTGGGAGGGCAGCGGGTAGAGCTGGCTGAGGCACCCACCCCAAAACCCTCCCAAACACCCCAGGAGTTAATTAAAAACAAAACCGTGTCCAAACCTTCCTGTTCTGTATGATCACAGGAACCCCAGAAAAGCGCAGAGAAC
>NW_010417953.1:0-10666 GCF_000710305.1 Buceros rhinoceros silvestris | reverse complement strand
AAAAAGGCATGGGGGTGGGGGGCGGGGGTAGGAGAGAGATCCTCCCTAACCCGCCTTTTGCTGTTAAGGTATTTATAGAAACCTTTTTAACTGTCTTTTATGTTAGCTGCCAGATTAAGCTCCAGCAGCGCTTTTGCCTTTCTAATTTTGTCCCTGCATCGTCTCACAGAATCCTTGCAGTTTTCATGAGTGACTTGCCCCTTCTTGCATAAGTCATAGACTTTCTTTTTCTTCTTGAGCTCTAGCCAGAGGTCTAGCCAGGCCGGTCTTCTGCCCTTCTGGCTCATCTTGTGGTTCACAAATCCATGTGTTTTATTTTTAGTGTTATATTTTGCAAATCATTATAACATGTCTGTAATCAATATGACCTAGTAGGTGATGCCTTGAACTATTGTACCTTGGAATTCCAGTCTATTCATGCTGGACTCACTATTTTTCAGTGTGGGATCTCAACATTGGACACATGTTCTGGGCTTGCTTATTCTAAACTGAATTCCCGCAGTGTCTAACTTTGTGTGACTTGCTCTCAGGTTAAACATCATCTAGTTGCATAGCCTTCTGGAAGCTAGAACTCTGCAGCCTAAATACTTAGACTTCAAACTTATTAGTAACTCTGAACTTTCTAATGCCAAGTTCTAGTAAACATTGAATTTCACAGTTTTCGATAGGAGGAACTGTTAGATTCTGTTGCCTACCTTGTATCTCAAGCCACAGCATATACCCAAGGTGTTCTCACAGTGAGCCAGAAGATTGTAATTACACTGAGGTTAGTCCCTAGATGACCTTTATATGCAGCTGTTGAAGAAAAGAAAAACTAGGAGTAGTTTTACAACCTTTGCAATGGGAAACAACTTACTATATGATACATACCAGGTTATTTGAGGAAGGATTGCATGTTTGTGCTACAGGTGCTATGGATCACTTATTTCAAGTTATCCCTTGTGTGTGTCTAAAGTATATAACCTTCTGCTTTGCTACACTTTTTTGTTGAGGGGTCATGTTATCATACGTAATGACCTTAAAACCTTAGAGTCACTGCTTCCTAAAACATCATCTCATACAGCTGCATTTTTAATTTGCAGGTGAATTAGTTTGCAGTTCAGTTGTTAAAAGGCTCTTTGCTTTTTATTATTATTATTGCAAGTAATAGTGATGGTTTTATCTCTACTTTTAATTACCGTGTTGATCTTTATTGCTAAAGGTTTTCTTAGCCATCTTCAATAATCAGGTGTTCGAAGAACCTGCTGATTGTTGGAACAAGGGAGGAGTGTGTTTATCTTGGACTGTGACCTGTTGGTGTAGCCCAGTGATTGCTCTTGATCCATTGACAGAGTACTGTTAAAAGCAGATGTAGGTGTTCTTATACAGTCAGTCCTTATTTAGAGACCATACATGATACACAGATCTAAACAAGGTAATAGAAAACAAGCATTTCCTTTTCTCTCCCTATTTCATACCAAATCTGTGACTTCATTTTCATGTGAAATTGAGAGCCTTCTCTAGGGTTCATATTGCTGCAAAGAACTGCCTCTTCAATTCAATTGTGAAAACTGAGATTTGTTGTCGTCGCATCTTTTTGACAGTCTTTTTCCTCTAGCCATGTCTATTTTTGCTGTCAGCAATGTCCTTGTCCTTTAGTTCTTTTCCTTACTGATACCTGATAACTAATAGCAAGTTTTTCTGTCCTCTTTTGGGATAAATGACAGTGTTAAGTCCCTTGACAATTATTTGCATGTTTCCCCTGAGCTTCCATCACTACATTTGCTTAAGTTGTCCTGTTGTTAGCATAGCACTGCTAACATTAGGTAAATTGGAGAACTGAGACAGATGCAACACCAGCTAGCAGTTGTCTTGCTTATCACAAGGTACTATCACAATGGTATCACAAAGTATCACAATGATATCTTGGCTTGATAAAACAGGTTGATCAGGATCTGCATGATACCTAAATACATACAGAGGCTATTACAACGCAAAGATCAACTAGTTTTAACTCTTGAAAAGAAATGTTGATAGAGTAACTGTCCGCTTGAGCATTAGTCCCTTAAAGTCCTATTTTGCTTTGTTTTCAGTAGACTGCAATGCATTTCTTTTAGATTAATTTCAAGTTTTTTGCAGCATATATCGAAGCTTCTGAAATACTCAAAATAAAAAGGAAGATGTTTAAGTAGCTTAAGGAGGCGTGCAAGAATATGAGGTACTCTGAGGCTTATGAAAAATTTAGGGATTTAAAACAAAAATTTTGGAGTTTCTGAAAGCCTCCGGAGAGATATAGCCATAGTTAGCAAAAGTTCTGCCCTTGGTTGTTGATAAGGTGCTCAGTTATTTAAAAGTAATGATTTTCTGAAGAAAAAAAGAAAGGAAGAAAGAAGGAATCGTTATCTCTGGCTCCATTGTTTACTAATTAATCTTGTGTAAGTTTTCAGAATTAAAAAACCTTAACAACAGAGAGTAAATTACCATAAGCTTTTCTATATAATGGTAAGAAACTAATCCCTGTCTAGATAAAGAAAAAAAAAGCTTGACTTCAAGTTCCTGAATAGGTGTATTAGTCACCAGCTTACTGCAAAAATGAGGATGCTGCTTCCTCAATTCCTTCAATTTTTTATTGAACTCATTTAGTTGCATGGTGTTGCATGATTTTATATTTTGTTTGATTATACTTATTGGAGACATGTAGAGATTGGGCATCTCTGTTTCCTCTGAATCATAATAGTTTTTTAATTTATTTACTTGGACTAAGTGCATCTCAGCATATGCAACTCCAAGTTAATGGAGAACTTGAAATTTCAAAATTGTGTTGCCCGTTGATAACAAGCAATATTATGTATTTTTATGCTTAAATAAGAATATTAATGGTTGGGTAAACTGACTGTTTTTTACCTTTTTACCTATATTATCATTCATGCCAAGACACAAAGCTTAGTATTCATGAAACAGGATGAAATTTCCGAATGGACTTCTCTAAAAGGAGGAGTCTGGGCTTTGGAATAATGAATGTTGTTTCCTTAACAATTCTGAAATACATTGGTTTGAAGATCGAATTTAGTACTTGGGAACAAACACACATTAAAAACCTGTAAATAGATTATATCCTATGAAGAGTAATGATTCAAGATAAATGATTAAGAATGTGAAATATATGATAGAAGGTTTCAGTAGCCGCATACTTTATTAGCGTGAACTGGTTAATGAGGCATGAATGTTTCATAGGTGAAAGTGATTTTAAAAACGTTACCATTGTGTGCTTTTAACTTTTTCCATCTTTGTGACCTTTTTACAAGTCATAGTTCTGGTTTCGTTTTGCTTCTTAAATGCTTATCATAATATGATTTCATGTCCGATTTTGAATTCACCCTGGTAAAATAACTGCATTTCTCAAAATACCACTAAACTCAGAATTTCAAGCTTTAGCCAAGAGCTTTAATGAATTAAAAAAACAATAGATAACATCGGATTCTTGAACATTGGAGTCTATTGGCTAACATTTATAGGAATTGTTTGTAATTCGACAGCATGCACAGTATGCAAAATACATAGCATCTGACTAAAAATCAAAATTTTATTGTCAGATAAAAAAGATTAAGAAAGCTTTATAAATTCTTTGCAATATATTAATAATTGGGTAAGCTCTTTCTGCCTGACTCCTCAATTTTTGTCATAATTCCCTTCTCTTCAAATAAGACTGACAAATTTTTCTGTAAGGTTTGGTGAATACTTGGTTTAACATTGTCATTGAATTAGTTCTTTGTGCTTGGAGTTGATTAAATGTTATTCTCTAAGGAGGCAGGAATTATTTACCAATCTTATTTAATTTGTTTAAAGCTATAGTGATACATTTCTAGAATTGCAAAATTACAATATTTTCCTCAGCTAAATGAACAACAAAAATAATTTCTTTTTCTTTTGTTTTGTTTTCTTGAAGCCGATCAACAACTTATCCTTACACAGAAACCCAGATGTACAGCCAAAACACTGGGGGAAATTATTTTGATACTCAAGGAAGTTCTGCACAGGTGACAACAGTGGTCTCGTCTCATAGCATGGTGGGCACTGGAGGGATTCAGATGGGTGTCACAGGAGGACAACTCATTAGCAGCTCGGGGGGGACCTATCTCATTGGCAATTCAATGGAAAATTCTGGTCATTCAGTGACTCATACAACGCGGGCCTCCCCAGCAACTGTAAGTATTTCAGACTGATGCAAAAATCTTTGAGACTAGTCTCTTAGTCACTCAGATGTTCTTGCAGACTGACGCTGTTTTTGTGACAGAATGTATAGCAATGTTATGTTGTCAGAATTAGTACTACGTAGTATTTTTGTAAAGTAAGTCATAAATATATATATAGAAGTAAGACACAGGAGTAAGAATACTGTGACAACTTAAACATGAAGGCAGACTTTTCCCTTGACAGCTTGCAAATATTTACATTTCATGGGTTAAATTTTTGCATTCAGTATCAGTGAATGCTCTAGAAATGCTCACATAATAATTTCTGAGCTGAATATTTTCAGGTTGGGAACTACGACAGCCTCCTTTAACATTCTGTATTTTATTGTTAGGTATAACTATGTTAATTGTAAATATTAAATAATGTAAATATTAAATAATGTAAGTTATAGATAGGTATCCATAACTTCTCCGCATTTGTTCAATTTGTTTACTTGATATTAGTGTAAATTTGGTAGCTTATTTCAGAGTATTTCCAATTGTTGAGAATACTGAGATGCTACCTTTTAACACTTTGTTCTTACTTATCTATGGTATGTCTCCAAAGTCTGTTCCAGATTAAAAGCTTGTTATGGAAGTGTATTACAATGCTACAGGAAGATGAATTCTGTTGTAACTGTGATAGATAATATTGTGAACATTTAAACATAAACACAGAACTTTTCCTCACTGAGTCCTTAATTCAATTAGAAAACAGCTTTATTCCTATTCTAGCTTTGCTGCATAGCCCTAATGGATACTTTGCCTTAATCCTTCTGTGTATTCTGGTCTGGATGTAGAGATTTGGAAGTAATGGGAAAGAGAATTGTGAAACAGAGTAGGAACAGTTGAAAAGTACAGTAAAGAAGATAAAGCATCATTAATAATACAGATTCATAAGTACTCAAAAGGGCAATAAAATTAGGGGACGTTATTTTTAAGAACCAGTGTAATGAGTAAAAATCTAATACTTTTCTGTTTGGAATTATGATGAATGAAGCGTTGGATAATTTAGATGATCTCATAAAATGTCTTCATTTTGATTCTTAAAATGAATGGTGGTTGGTATGGATAAATACTTCTTTTTTTTTTGTTTTCCTACAATGTAAAAAGTAATTATTTTATCCTGAAACTTTTTAGTTTAGTAGTTTTATTTTCTGAGATTAAAAATTGTAAAAAGTCATAATTCACGATTAGCAGAAATATCAGTAACATAGTGGGAGCTTTCAGCTAGCAACAGAGAAAATTTTTTTTGTTACAAATAAAAAAAGTTTGTTACAAATAAAGAAAGAACGTATATTAACATTTGCCTGCATCGAACATGACTTTAACAGGAAAAAAAAAGGGTTTTCTGAAAAAGTAGCATCCCTCTTTCAGATATGCTCAATTAAAATAAAAACTTCAACTTCACTGTTCTGTTTTTTCCTTAAAGTAATGTCTCATTTTGCTTATATGGAAAATATTTCATAGAATTTTCCACCTGACTTTATAATGGCTGGGCACAGACAAAGCAGTTGTCTATAGCCATAAGTAGGGAATACGTCTTCTAGATGGAGTGAAATCTGAAAAGTGATGTTTCTTTAAATACCGAAATGGCAATGATATTCCTATATTTTCGTAGTTGTTTTAAATTGATCTATATCTGAATATTGCCTTTTAGAGATCATGCTAGTTTTCTCCTTAATCAGATAAGAACAAGTGTATTTTTGTGTTTTGCATATGATACAGTGAATTTTGTTCTATTCACTGACAACTGAATTCAGTCACTGGAAATGCTTAACTGAAGTCAGGTGAGTGGTAGATGTATTTTGAAGTTGGATATCCTAGAATTACTTGAATGATATAAAAACACCGGCTGTATTTTGCAAATTAAAATGGGTTTGAGTTTTTTTCTGAGATTGGAAGTGAATTCAACAAAATCTAAGGTTCATACTTTCAGCAACATATTTCTCTTCCTTCATAAAAACATGCCTGTTTTTAGTTGCTCCAAGTGACTTCTGAAATGCTGAATCAACTTGCATTATATTTTTAACACTAAAATAGTTACCTCTGTGTTTTAAGGTGCTATTTATTTCGTATATATAGTATATAGTTCTGCAAGTGTGAGATATTAGAATATATTAGAAGTACATTTCTTGCTGAGGAAGTGGGACATAACACAACATTAGATTTTACAATTTTAGGCTCATGGTGTGTATGGTTCAGCTGAAAGAGTCAATTTAAACACAAAAGGTTCAGCTTACACTGTAAACTTAAAGCACCAAGTCTGTTTTCATTTTACTGGAGGGCATAATTAAACAATGGAGAATAGAGCAGTGTAATATTTTATTTGGATTGTACCTTTGACAGGTAGAGCTCGTTTCACTTGTAATGCTCATTGATCTTTATCATCACAATGTGTTTCATTCTTGTACAGTGAATTTATTGGAGTCATTAAAATAACATGTATCTGGGGTGTTTTCCTTGTATAGTACGCAGAAAATATTTCCAAGTGTTGTATTAGTTTGGAGAATTTTCATATGGAGACAAGAGATGTAGAAATCAATGAAGAGTTTACTTACTAACACGTGGTCATCACAACTCTCTCGACTTTTGCCATAGAGTTACTAGCTGTGTTTATTCTTCTCAGCTGATAATCTGTTTTGTTGTTATTCACCCTCACTGACCAAATCATTACCTTATGTAACAAGTGAATTTATTATTGATGTTTTCTAATTCTGATACATCTAGCTTAGCTTAAGAGAAACAAACAAACCAGTTTCAGGTTAGAAGTCAAATGTATGAAATAAGTTCATTTTATTAACTGTGTCTTAGATAAATGAAACTTAAATATTTAATTTACTTTTCAACAGGTATACTATTTGGTTTATGCAGAATTTAAAAAAAAAAAAAAAAAAGTGACTCGGAGACTTTTTACTTCCAGTCTGTCTTCACTTTATTTTCTTTATGGTTTAACAGAAATTTGAGTTCTGCTTCAGGTTTAATCAAGAGCTGATACTTCTTTGTACTATTTCATTCATTTTAATTTCTGTCAAACATTCATTCCAGAAAGCTGTCCTGCTTAAGCTGTAGCAGGTAATAGCAGTATTTTTGTAGCCAGATTAAGAACTGTGCACTATTAAAACCATTCCAACATGTAGTGGTTTATGTTAGTATGAATGCTAGCATTTGTTAGCATTTTCTTTACTTATTTCATTTCCACTGATTTCATTGCTTCTTCCCATTATATCCTTTGCTGGCCTAATAAACCACTCTACTTACTGAGAAGGATTTTTTTCATCAAAACAGAAAGGCATTCAGATTGTAAGACCTTCTATATAAGATACTAGGTAGAGAAACACTTTTCAGAATGACTGGTTTAATGTGACTGTGTGTGGATTGGTCAAAAATGAATTGTGATTACATTGAATAAGAAGTGATTTACCCTAGCTGAATGTCTATTTGAAATGTTGAAATATTGAAACCTGTATGAAAGAGCTGTCTGTCTGTTTTATTGGCAGTTATCATTAAAGAAGGGGCAGCTATATTTAAGACACTAACTAGAAAATTGGATTGCCACGTTAATAATGAAATAAAAACCAACTTCCAATTTTTTTCCATATGTAAATGTCCAAGTTCTTGTGATAAAACAGGAAGATCTAATCAACATATTTCAAGTTAAAAAATCCATGTCGTTTCTAGTAGCAAATGTAGTTGTTATGCTTCTCAGCCAGTGAGATGCTCCTAGTCTTGTTTTCTAAAAAGTTTTATGACCAATCTGCAATTACAGGTGTCATTCATCAGCCATCACCACCCATAGGGGTTCTCCACTCATGCTGTTACAAAATTTTATCCTGTTTCAGTGCAGATCTAAATGTGCATGAAAATAAAAGCAAAATTAGTATAATTATAATGTATCACCACAAATTATTATTTCTGGTAGTAAGCACAGTGTAGAAAATTTGCTCTGAACTTTGAAGGAAGGATGGTACCTACCCAAAATGTGTTGTAGTTAGTGGAGGGAGAAGAACAGTAAGAAGGCCCAGTGTAAATATCATATCCTGATATAATTTTCGTGGAAGTATTATGATTATTTTAAGAAAAAAGTAACAAATATTTAAATGGTCAGTTAAAGGTGCAGGAAGAGAGTTTGAGATGAGATTTTGTTATTAATCTCTTTATTGGTAGAGGAACTTTTTCCTCCTCTATTTCCTGATTTTCCTGGTAGTTTTTTAGCTGGATCCATGTTAGCACAAAACAAAGAATTTCTGATCAAATTGAAGATGCACAAATTTTTATGGTAAAAAGGATTGTTAGATCATTTTGTCTGACCTCTTATACTGGCAAGACATTTACTAGCGAATTCTGCGACTAAGCACAGTAACTTCTGTTAAAAAAAGCATCCATTTCCAGATAGAAGGAGGCAGGTAATCTTTTGTTTTCTTTAAAATGATAATTTAAATTTAAATTCATAAGAATGGTTAATCACTACTACTGCTAAAAAACTTTTTATGTGGTATGAATTAACCGGAGGGGTGGGAATCTTAGAGGGTGGGATCTGTGGATCTTGTGCCTTTATAAACCTATGCCTCCAAGACTTTTTCCAGCTTTGGTTTCTCCTTCAGAGCTGTGGAGCATCATGGCTTCTCTCTTCTTTCTAGAGGTTTCAGTCTAGCAATGTGGCCAAAATAACATGTCTTTCTCTGCCCCTTTGAGTGCTTGCTGCTCCTCTGTAATGTCTTGAGTTGAGACTGTGCCCTTTTCATGAGACAAGGAATGTGGGGGAAAGGGAGAATGATCCTACTAAGGTCAGCCACACGTACCCTGTCTACATTCTGGCTTCACCTGCCTGTGCTCCTTGTTTCTTTTCTGATACAGTCTGGCTTCAGCTTTCAGTCATTGGCTTTTGGTGTGTTTTCTTCATAAAAGCCCTGTAGTATCTCATAGGTTATTTTCTAGTTTTGGCAATTGAATATTTATTTTGCTATTTGTGTATCAAATGTCATGATGTAGTGTTGTTGAAAACTCAGTTTATTCCATTGTAGCATTCCAATTACTGATTTAAAAATATTATAAGAAACACATTTTTTTGGTCATGATATTAAAAACAGGTATCTTTGAATCAGTGAGAAGAATTTCAGTTAATTCCTTTTACTGAAAATGCATAAACTGTATGCAAGATAACTTGCGACTGATGTTCTCATAACACTCTATCAATGGCATGGACGCATCACTTTCCTAAGAACAAGATTTGTTTGTGATTAAATATGTATTTGTTCTAAACTGGCCACTCTACTTCTTTTTAAGGCTGTCTTGCCAAAGATGTGTTCAAAAGTGGTTATTCATAATCTGAACTAAACTTTCCTTTTAGTTTCTCAATTCTGATATTCTGATGTCAGTAACTCTGACATGTTTCCATGTGTTTTTCAGTGTTAGGTGGAATGCATGTATTCTACAAGTCCTTATAATCAGCTTGACGAGGGATTTTTGTTTGGTTTTCCTTCAAGTGTTTCTACTAAATACAGAGAAAATTACCACAAAGAAAAAAGATTCAAAGATGTATATGATGTATATAATTGGATGACCCAGGGGACACATGGTGGATTGGCCAGTTTAACCAAATGTTAGAAGGCAAGAATTTTAACTGGCAAACAAAGTAAATTGAAGGAGGAGTCTACAATCATAGTTCATAGCTATTATGCTCTAATTTAGTGTCCACACGTGTTTATGTTACAGTACAAACTGATTATAATTCCTACCCGTAATGTAATATTTAACGTGGTTTAGCTCGGGTTGCAGTGGGAATGGTAGTGTACATTTCATTTATCAGTCAGAGTGTTTTAATAAATAATGCTTTTAGAATTGTTATGAGATGAAAAAATGTATGATTGACCACATACTCAAATAAATCAATGTAATTCTCGTCATTTAGCATCTCGGATGTATATGTAGTTAATTTTGCCTGGGATCTTTCACTGCTTATTGCTGAAAATGCAAGGGTATAAGTCTACCTTTTGTATTTATGCAGAATATAATTTTAAATGTTAAAATTATTTTCATATTATTTCCACAAAATATCTTAATAAAACCCACTGCATTACCTTTGTAATTAATCTGTGTATGTGCTTAAATGATGTTTTGAATAAAGATTAAATTATGTTCAGTTTTTCTAGAACCTAAGTAAAAGTCCCTGGCCAAAATGTAGGGTGGGGAGGGGGGTGGGAAGCTTGAAGGAACAGATCCTTCTTGTAAACAACTTTTTATTCAAGTAGCTCTTAACTTCCTCTACACATGGTACTCTGTGTCACACAGATCATCTTGAAAACCCAAAAGCTTGGAATAAATAGAATGGAATAGAAAAGGAGTAAAATAGAACAAAGTAAAACAGGATAGAATAGAGTAGAATTGAATTTAATTGAATTTCAGTTGGAAGGGTCCTCAAGTCATCATCTAGCCCAACTGCCTGACCATTTCAG
>NW_010417952.1:3546-7612 GCF_000710305.1 Buceros rhinoceros silvestris | reverse complement strand
GTGCCTGTGTCCCAGCACTGTCTCTGCTATGTTTGGCCTTTTTCCAGTGACTGAGTTTGTCACAGCTCTCTGTATACCAGTAAGAGTGGTCTGCAAAAGAGTGGGCATGTCTCAGAACCCTGTCTCAAGAATCTTTTCTAGAGAGCCTTTTGGGTTTGTTCTGACGGAGGTGGATGTTAGATCTTCAGTCCAATGCTAAATCAAAAATAAAAGTTAGCCTCAGAGCGCTGTGCACAGATTTCTTTAAGCCTTAGAAATGTCATTACTGTCAAGCGTTTCTGGCTTTTACAGTTTTCAACCTTTTCCTCTGTGCTGTTCTTTTGTACAACTTCCCCACACAACAGCCTGGCCACAGGAGTGAGATGAACGAGCTGTTAGTGCACAGTCCTTTGTCTCATCCCCCCTGTGCAGCTCTAACATAACTGACTGCCCAGCAAAGCCATCCTGAGGGGGTGCTGGCAGGTACCTTTCATGTTCCTCTTCTACCTCACTCTTTTTCTAGCTCTCTCTGAGAATTTGAATCTGTTTCTTTCCAATGTGAGCTTTCCTTTTCCTTCCACCCAGCAAGTCCCTTCATCAACACCTCCCTTGTCCAGCAGACATGCCTGTTAGCTCTTCTAGTGCTGTGTCCCTTCCCCACCTCTTTTTATGCCCTTTGTCTCTTAATTACTGTTAATGATCAGATGTTGTTTGCTCTTTGCCTTCAGCCAAAGTACTTGACCCCATTTCATGCAAGACCCCATTTTATTCCAATCCATTTTCCAAATCTCTTCGCAAAGGGGGGAGCATTTCCATCATTGATCACACAGCGTGGTGCCGCCCTGTGTCCCAGAGCTAAATCCACACATGCAGTGACACAGAAAGTCATTGCCTGTCAGAACAGCCAGTAGCTGCTACCTGCTATAGAAAGTCGATATAGAAAGGGATGTCGTCAGGGTAACGGGCCTCTCGCTAGCCTGGCCAGGTGTCATCACAGCGCAGCACATGGAAAAATCCTCCTCCTAAGTGGAAGTAGCTCCTTCTAGTGTGGACGAGGCCGTTATGCGGTTTGTTTGTGTGAGGTGTTGGTATCCATCCCTGCAAATGAGTGACATCTTTGAGGGGAATCACCCTGGCTATAAATTGTTTAAAAACAGAAGCTGCCTTTAAATTCTGCTGCTGTGCGGCTGTCATTCCAGTGGTGGCATTTTCAGGTAGATGCTGATGAAATCTGTGCGAGAAATGATCAGGAGACTGATGTGCACTCACACACACTCAGTGGCTTTATTTAAAATCCACATCTAAGTAGTAGCAAGGTGTGGAAAAATGGGTATGCTGTTATGAGCAACAGGAATGGACAGATGTTGAAATACAGAAAAAGGCAGTGTCTGTGTTTAATTACAAATTAATTGGAAAGTAGAATGGTCCATTCTGTTTGAGGATAGAGGCGTTCGTTTCCAAATCAGTTTGTGCTCCCTCTTGGAGTGGAAAGAAAATATCAACGTTTATAACCAAGTAAAATTGGTCAGTGTAAAAACAACAAATAATTTCTAGAATGTTGAATAATCTCCGTGGGTTTCATATGATTAAAGTGTAATTTAAAACATTAACTAGGACCCATAATAGAAACAAACACGTTGTGACAACATAAACCTTAGAACAACATCAATCCACAGAATGGAACTAAAGACATTGTCTGAGGTTCATGGGAGTGAAATGAGAAACTGGGGAGGATTTGCTTTGACAGCTTCCCACAGAAAACTTTGTTGACACCAGCGCACTCTTGCAAAATGATTTTGCATTTTGCCAATATTTTCCTTTCTGGAAGAGAAACTGCTCCTTGGAAACCACCTCCTAGCTCTATCACCCATACCCGAACGCAGCAGATGGTACTTTCAAACTAGCCAGCCTAAAGGTGGGCGCTGAGACTGCGTTCAGTGAGCTAAAAGCGGTTCTGTGCGGTTCCTTCCTTGCCCTCCATCGGAACTGTGGCTGCTGGACAGTTTTTACCTTCCATTTTGGCCCAGGGACCCAGAGCGACACCAGATCACGTATGCACAGAGGCATTTTGGCTCTCCATCTAGGAGCAGCGTCGGGGAACTTAGGGCTTTTGGCTTGCAGACTTTCTGTTCGATGAGCCAGGAGGATGCACAGCAAAGGCGTGTGGAAAGATCGCAGCCCTGCTTTAGCAGTGAGCTGGCTTCACAGCCGATGGTGCTTGGTTCCCGGCTCCGCACACCCCCTTGTTACCGGAATGAGGTATTTCACCTCTGCTGGTGGCAGTGGATGTGAGGGGTGCTGGTGCAGGGGTGCCAGGCCCAGGAGGGCATTGTTTTGGCCGGGTTCCTGGGCAGGTCTCGGCTGCCTTTCTGTGTCCTAAGAGCTGCGCTGCTGATTGTGTTTTAGGAGCAGATCCCTACGTGCTGATCAAGTGTGAGAATCAAACCATGCGCTCCCCTGTGCAACACAATACAACCAGCGCCATCTTTGACACCCAAGTGATTTTCTACAGAAAGAACATCGACAGTCCTATCGTCATCCAGGTGAGATAAGCCACGCAGGGCGGGCTGCTCGAGGCAGGTGGGGGAGCACAACAGCATCACTGGGCTTGACGTGTGCTAACTCTTCCTTCATGTGACTGGTACCCAGGCTGCACCTGGAGCTGTTCAGCTGCTGCTGTTGCTCTAGCCTGGGTCTCTTTGTAAACCAGCAACGATAACTCTTGGGGATCAGCAGGCACATTTCATTCCAAGGCTTTGAAGGAATTTACAGAATTACTACCTTCTCATTTGGTACCTGACGAAACAGAAGCAAAGTGGTCCAGAGTCAGTGTTTGAAATCAAACCAAAGCTAAGGCTTCCATTCAGCAGGTTTTTTTACCTTGAATTCTAGCCCTGTGGGAGCCAGGCCACACTACTCACCTCAGCAGCAGCTGGGATTTAGACGAGGCAGTTCAGGAAAATGTTGGGAGAGCAGAGCGGCATTTCAGTTTGACACACACAGTTGTTTAGTTTTAGAGAAATACTGAGGACTTCATCTTCTTTGTCAGCGCGGGGAGATCATCAACAAACCTGAGAATCGATTCACTGGGGCAATGAAGTACCAGACACTGAAATATCTTTATAGCACTGTGCTGCGCGAAGAGCTACTTTTCTGATTTTTTCACTGCCTCGTGCAGTACTGCTGCAGAGGACTCCTGTGCCATAGTGCTCCTCTGAACTAACAGCTACAATTCTATAAACATTATAAACAGAAGGGGAACGTTAGCAGTGTCATCCCCCAAGCCGCACACTGTAGTTATGGATTAGGAGAAACTGATACAAAGCTGGTAGAACATGGTCTGTGTTCTCAGCTGTGCAGGATTGCCTTGTCCTTAGTCAAGGTTCGATTCACGCGTGGGACCCCACCCCATCTCTCTACAGAAAGCAGCTCCAACACTTTGACGTTTCCAGGATAATTGGAAGGTAGCTACTAACGAACTCCCCAGACCAAAGCCTGGCAAACCCCACCACTAACACCTTTTCTGTTGCCCAACCCCATCCTCAGCAGGGACAAAGGACATGTCCAAGCACTCCACAACTGCTGCTGTCCCCTGCTCTGGCGGCGTGGGCCTGGCTCTGACACAGTCAGAGGAGAAGCCCAGCAGGTCCTGCAGAGGTGGGCACGGACAGGCCAGTTGTATGTAGGGTTTTACTGCTGATGAGCTCGAACAAGTAATTTTTATTCCTCTTCTAGGCAGGCTGTGACCTAGAAAGCAAAAAGCTGCATTTAGCTCCTTATTTGCATGGTGCATGTAAATGAGCATGCAAATCCAGAACCGCCCACGTGGTCTCTAGACAATTAGATAAATTTAGATGTACTCTTCCTCCTCACTGCGTTTTCAGGGGGTTAATGGGGTTGACCCTCCCCCAGCACAGCCCTCTTGGGTGGACTGCGAGAGAAGCCCCGCTTCAGCTGGGTTTATTTCTGTTCCCTGTTTCTAGGTCTGGAACAGCAACGTCTTGTGTGACCAGTTTCTTGGACAGGCGGTGCTGGCAGCTTCACCCAGTGACCCCAGAGAGCAGCAGACTCTGCAGCTTCGAGGGAG
>NW_010417952.1:0-3430 GCF_000710305.1 Buceros rhinoceros silvestris | reverse complement strand
AAGCAGCCGAGGTGCCAGGTCACATCACTGTCAAGGTGTTTTCCAGCGATGACCTCGTGGAGCTATGAATACCAAAGCCCCGCAGAGCCAGACAGAGCTGTCACCTCGCAGCAGGGGGGCTCGTCTGCGCTTTGTGTGAATGACTCGGGAGCAAAGGTTGCACATAATCATAATCGCTTTAAAAAGAAAAAGCCCTCTAACCCTCCACATTATCACGGGGAATGGGGAGAGAGGCTCTTAAAGAGGGAAAACTACATATTTATACATATATATGTTCATGATACAACCAATACAGCAGAAGAGGGGCCAAGCTTGGCAGATAAGCTCATTAAGACGTGTCCATCTTGCCCAGCAGCATCTTTCAGGAGCTCTCGGCACCTAAGCTGGAAGCACACATGACTGTCCTCACAGGTTCCCAGCACATCATCATCTGTTCTCGGCAGCGGGACTGGATGCCAGCAGGAACGGCTGCATCTCCACGGTCACGTACCAGCAGGTTGGGGGGGTGACCAGCACCAGGGGGATTCGTGTGGCTCAGTCCTCACTCACTGCGAGGCTGTAGTTGGGAGGGGCATTTTTTAAAGCTTTGATTGGAGATTTTTTTCCACATACAGGCATATAAAATTTGTGATGAATTTCATTGTTATTGCTACAAATCAGGTGTTTCTGTTCCTTGGCAAAGAAGTCCTTACTCCAAGACTTCAGTCGCAGGTCATCACCTTAAGACAGGCGTGCCAGGGCAACACCAACATCGAAGGGCAGGTCTTGGGGTGCCCATTCCAACACCACAGCAAATGGGAGCTTTGCCCACATAAAGGCTTTCAGATTGACTTTCCTATTCTTCTCTTCCTCCAGCTGATGACCCACTAGTTGGTATGTCTGGTCAGGAGGAGGGCTCCTCACCAGTCGGCTGCGGTTTTGCTCAGAGGAGAAATTCGGGACCGGGAGGCTCCTTGCGAAGGAGACTTTGTTTAATCCACAGGGTGCTAAAAATGGAGTGACGCTCCCTTTGCTTCATTAGATGTGATGGGCAGCACCAGACCGAAAGGGGACAAAATCGGCCCATGGCAGGCGGTGTCTGTAAAACGAAGAGCTGCGCCCTGGCAGGTAGCAGGTTCCACTCTCAACTTTCCCTCGGTTTGTTGCTGATGGAGCCAACACCTGTGAAGAAGTTTAACTTGGGTATAATGGGGACAGGTAATTGTTTCACGGTTCCTTCCGAGCAGGGGCCGGTACAGACTTTCTGTTAACTTTTGCGTACAGCCCGATGCAGGGCTTCCTCATAGCAGACATTTCGGTGGCATCACGCTGGGCGGTGGTTCCGGCAGGGTGAGGGGCTCACTGCGTTAGGCCTCTCAGAAATGCACTTTATAGGGTTGCAAATCCTGGCCTTGAAAGTGAAGCTAAAGGATTGCCGTGTGCCTCCTAACCGCATCAGCCGCTTTGTGTGAGGTTTATAGTTTATGGAATGGCCCTCGGCAGAGTTAGTGTTTTCTTGAGGGGTTTTGAGGTGTCCTCAGGGCTTTGAAAGGATCAGGGCTGTGGTAGGAAAGTGCTTTGTCTGAGATGCTGGAGGTGGACTGTGAGGCGGTGAATGGTGTTGGACTGCCATCACCTTAGCTGGGATTGGGTGCTGGGTTGGTACAGCTCCTCTTAAAGAGCTTGGGCTCCAGCTGTTCTGCACGCAGGGCGTTTGTCAGAGCGAATGACACGGGGCTGACAGCCCCACGGGCGAGTGCAAATCTGCTCTGTGACCTTGTAGCTTCAGACACAGACCTGAGCACAAGCTCGGGAAAGCCATGCAGGGAACCCCAGCTCAGGCTGGGCTCTCCTGGCCCTGCACTAAGACCTGCTTGCTTTGCTTGTCCTCACGCACTATTTTATGTCGTGGTCACCACTTCCCAGCAGCCCGGCATGAGGGGTGATGGCAGCCCATTGGCACACCTTCACCATGCAGCGTGGCCAGAGCCCTGCATGACAGCTCATCGGGCAGCGAGGCTGCGGGAGAACACGCTGAGGCAGAGCAGGACAGGTCGTCTCGTGTGACCTCTGCTTCAGACAGACTTTTCTCCAGGGGCTGTTCCATTTGAGATGGGTGCAGGGAGGAGGGGTTGGCCAGGCCAGGCCAGGCCAGGTGATTGATTTGGGGTCAGTGTTTAGCCTGAAGAAGGTTCTGCTCAGAGGTGGCACCCAGCATGGCCAGACAGCTTTGCCTTCTGAGAACAGAGGCAGCCAGCAGGAAACCAGGGGCTGATGCCTGCCCTGGTGCGTGCCTGATCCGAGAGCGTGCCTAAGCTCGCTGAGGGCACAAAGCTGCCTGTCTCCTAGCTGGAGCAGGGTTCCCTGGCTGCTTCCTTGGAGCCCCGCAGCCCGGCCTCCAGTACCACCACCCCACTTCAGTGACTGCGTGAGGGTCATCCCCAGCATCAGCAGGGCAGAGGGAGCCTGACGGGCGGTGCTTTGTTCTGTACAGCCTGATGAAGAGGGAAGTCAGGGTGGCGTGTCTAAAGGTGATGATTATCAGGCCTGCACGATTACGTCGGCTCAGGACATCCCCGCAGTTTGGCCCTGGGGTATGGGGACAGGAGCCCTCGAACACCAGTGCTAGCAGGCTGGAAACGGAGCCCTGTGCCCTCTCAGCGCTGCCCTGAAGGTATCGCTGGCCAGAGCTGGGAGCAGTGGGAGGCTCAGGCATGCTCTGACCAAGCAGGATGTCTGTACTGCTGCATTTAGTCTTTGGAAGTAGTTGGAGCAGGCAGGATTTGCCCATCAGCAGGAGCTGATCCAACCTGGGAACACGACTGGCTTCGGGCTTCTCCTCCCACCCAGGTACGTGGGAGATAGGAGCAAGCCCCGGGGAAGCCAAGGCAGGCAGGGGATGGTGCCCGCTGCTCTGCCAGCTCCATCTCCTCGTGTTCGTCTGGCCGCGCACTGGAAGCAAAGGCAGGGGAAGTAAGTGTGGTGGGTTTGAGATGAGAGGAGTGTCTTTTCAGGCTACTACAGGACTTTGAGGTCAGATGTTTCCAGAGGTGGGCTGCATTTTTTAACGATTACTGAAAACCTGTAGGAAAACAAAGGGTGGGGAAACTGAATTTGTGTCCCTGCTTGGACCACCTTCAGCAGAGTTTCACCACATGCACCCTCCCACATTAAAACAGAGCAAAAGAGTTGGTAAATGTTTAATGTCAACCTTTCTCTACTTTTCAATATGACATAACCTAAATAAAGGGGTAACAGAGAAACGAACTTGTGCAGCAATCACTGAAACGGGTGCTTTCACACAGAGGAAATCATTCCGCCATGACCCCAAATGCCGTTTTTTGCTCTAGAAGAAAAATCAGTCAATCTCGCTATCGATCTGTGTTCCCTGCACAGGGGTTCCCCTTGCTGCACACCCCTCGTTCCCAGCGCAGGGGGACTGTGCCCTTCC
>NW_010417951.1:7201-7491 GCF_000710305.1 Buceros rhinoceros silvestris | reverse complement strand
ACCGCCGCGGCGGGATCGGGCGGAGCGACTCCAGGCTCTCCTACGGAACTCACAGGAGCACTGACAGTGTATTTGCTTTGCCACTTCCTGCACTGGCACCCCTCCTTAGGAAACTGCCTGCGGGGGAGGACTTGGGGCTCCGGTCGATGGAAAGCTGGTCGGCAGCCGGCAATGGGTGCTCACAGCCCGGGAAGGCAACCGTGTCCTGGGCTGCACCCCCAGCAGCGTGGCCAGCAGGTCAAGGGAGGAGATCCTCCCCCTCCACTCTGGTGAGACCCGCTCTGCAGGGC
>NW_010417951.1:622-6948 GCF_000710305.1 Buceros rhinoceros silvestris | reverse complement strand
GGGGAGGACAGGGGAGAGAACTGGGGGTTTCAGCCTGGAGCAGAGAAGGCTCCAGGCAGACCTTTAGGACAGCCTTTCAGGCGGTTTATAAGAACTTTCTTATAAAGGGGTTTTATAAGAAATATGGGGACAGACTTTTTAGCAAGGCCTGTTGTGACAGGACAAGAGATAATGGTTTTAAACTAAAACCAGGTAGAATCAGACTACAGATAAGGAAGAAATGTTTACAATGGGGGTGCTGAAACACTGGCCCAGCCTGCCCGGAGAGGTGGTAGATGCCCCATCCCTGGGAACATTCCGGGTCAGGTTGGACAGAGCTCTGAGCCTGCTCTAGTTGAAGATGTCCCTGCTTACTGCAGAGGGTTGGACTAGATGATCTTTAGAGGTCCCTTTCAACCCAAACCATTCGATGGCTCTATGAAATGAGAAAAACAAGTTAACAACAGCACAGGGGTAATTTCAGTCTGAAAAGGATTTCTGTGTAGCAGAGGTCATTGGCCAGCCAGGGTTTCACCCAAATGGGTACCTATGGTGACAGGCTTAAAATCGTTCAGTAAAATTGCAGCTATCTTCAAGAAAAAGAGCATTTCCAAGCCCTGCAGTGGTACCTGCAGTTCCACACTGAATATGAGCTGGGTCAACCATGGCTGCAGAGCTGGAACAAGCTCCCTAAGCCATCCAGGGTGCTGAGATGGAGCAAGGCCCCCCAGCCTCATAACAGGTGGCCATACCCATACCCGTACCCATATCCATACCCATACCCATACATGGGGCCTGTGATCCCCTGTGCCCCATACACCAGCATGGGGCAAAAAGCCATGTCCAAGCAGCAGGGAGAGGGCATAAGAAGACAGAAAGAGAGCTGGAGGCTGATCCCAAACTACTCCTGCTTCTCTCTTGCTGGTGAGTGGACCTCCCTTGGTTTTGGATGGGGTCTGTACATCACTCTCCTTCATAGGACATCAGTGCCCAAGCCGTGTAACCCTGGGAGCCACGCTCTACCACAGAAATAAATTGCCAATGACTATAATAAATGTCTTTGTCCTAATTCTTGGGTGAAACTCACATTTACCTACTTTCTTCAGAGGTTTTGGCCAGTCCTATGGGGGCTTGTTATCCTGTGACAAGTCCTGTTTGACATAGCACAGCAGTCTCTGCAATTAAGGGACATTCATTAAAACAGGGACAAAACAGTCCTATAGGCAGAGATCATAATTTGCAATGCATCTTTACCGATGACAGTAGGAAGATACTGTTTATGTTCATTCAGTGGCTCCACTTAACTGTTCAAATGAGAAAGAAAAAAAAAATCTCCAAATCATAAAACACTAGCAACTTTTAATTTCCTATTTCCTTCTCCTGTCTTACGGATGGAATGATGCCCTGAGTCCCTAGTTTGCAGGTGAACAGTGTTGCCAGGATCAGGCAGTGCTTTCAGCTCCTCTTTGACCCTCTGTTAACAAGCCTGAACATGGCTGCCAGAAGTATCTATCTGCTCCATAAAATGGGTCTTGAGACAAGACACCCTCACTGGCACATAGTTTACACAGGGATCTCTTCCTCCCCTTCTTTCAATACAGTTCCAGAAAGGTGATCAAAAGCTATAAATCTTGACTTCCAAGACTGGGAAAAATGTTCCTTCTCTCAAATGGGGGAAGATGAGGTTTGTGACAAGGTTTACCCTTTGTTCTGGTGTGCGATCAGAAATGTGGTCAGAAAGTGGCTGGACTGTGAAGAAGTGAGAATTGCTGCTTCTGTTGGCTCTTCAGCAGCTGTGACACTGGAGTTCACCCTCTTTTCTGTGTAACGATGCTATGTCCGATGTGTTTTCGGAGTAAGCAGCTTGCCTATGAAAATGTCTGGGGCTGGAAGGTGCTGCCAAAGAGCATGTGTGTGGCTTCCACCTTCCAACCTCTCCCATGAGCTGGGCCTGGAAAATTCCTCTTGAGAACCAGCTGAATCCCAGTGGCCTTTCTGTGCTACAAAAGAGAAATAGTCCCTCTCCTCTCAAGCAAGCCCTTTTACCTCACAGGAAGGATGGAAATCATTCTCTTTGGGAAGAGGCAGCTGGCATCTGAAGGATGCTGAATTCAGCAAAGTTTAGATGGAGCAAACTTCAGCTCAACTAGGCCATCACCAGGGCTGTGGTGGCTTTAATGGCTGTCGTTCTTCACAAAGAAGAGTGTCAAGAGGATGTATCTGGCCGGATGTCCTGGCTGACAAAGCAGGGTATGAGTCTACTGAGGTATGTAGGTTAAAATTGCCCCTTCTCCTTTACATTGCCCTCTTGACTGCGGAAAGCTGTCACCACCTTCTGCTGTCCTACGCTGCCTCTTATTTCAGGTACCCTGTCCCAAACTTCAGCCTGGGTTTCAGACTGATCCCAGGAGGGTTTCCAAGCTTTCTTAAGTGCTGATCTGTTCAGGAAGCCAGAGGGAGGACATGATCCTTCTGACCTGGGATTTCACAGTCCCTGATGCACCTTTCTGTGTCATTTCAGCCCTCCACTGATCTCAAGGAGACAGCAGCTCAGGTTCTGAGTGACAACTGGGCAGACCTGCAAAACCTTCAGAGCAAGGAACAAGGAACATTAAGGAAGAAGTCATCAGAGAGCTCCTCCTACAGGAAAGTGAGGAATAGGAAGAGCACACAGGCAAGGGAATAGCAACCAGGCCACAAAGAGTTGGCTGGCTGTGCTACCACAGACCCAGTGCCAGGTGTGATTCTTTGGGACCCAGGTCTCTTGGAAAGAACTCATCTGGACATGCAGCTTTGGGCCTCTTCTGGGAGTTTCAGGTCTGATTTTATGCTGCCTAACCCTCAGCAAGAGCTTGCGCAAGAAAAGCCTGGGGAAGATGTGAGGAGGCGAGAAGAATCCTGGTTCCTTCTATTGCAAAATACCCAGGAGGTGTTTGAATACTCCAGTAAGCATTGGAAATCCCATCCTTCTCTTTGTAGAACATGTTCCTCTGTGAAGCCTGAGATGGGTTCACAGGTGGTGGGCTGTTCCTAGCAGAGAAACAAGGTCCTGATGGACCAAGAAGATACTCTCTCACATGGTTGCCCTAAGCCATACAGAAAATCCAGTGAGAGTCTGAGGAGAGAGCAGTAGGACCTGGGAAAGGCCCTGAAAGGTATGAGATCTGGGAGCAAGGCAGAAGCAGAGCGTATAACTCCAGAAGTCCTGTATTCCACCAACAAAATGTCCATCACAAGAAAGAATGTAAGAGAGCAGAGCATTGCTCAGGTTAGTTTTGAACTGGCGAGCCCTGCTGCTATCAATAAACACCAATATCAGTAAAAGGGCAGGGGCAGCATGGGCCAGTTGAGCCTCTGCCTGTTTAAGTAACCAGAGAAATTAAATGAAACCTTTTGTGAACACTTTCCGGAATCCTTAGCCTTGCACCCTGCTAGGAAGAAACCCAGAAAACACAGATTGCTCCAAAAAAAGGCAATGCAGAGTTTCCCTCTCAGTGACCTTCTACAATGGGCTGCAGAAGGTGCTGCTGAAAGAAAGTTCTTACAGCAAATTTCACCCCAGAGAGCTGGTTCCTATTCTGACCCCATCCCTAATGCTCAGTTTCCCACTGAGCTGTTCCACGGACTTGACAACTGGATGAGAATTTCTCATGTTTCTTTAAAATTTTTTCCTTTTTTTTTATTTTTAACTTTGGAAATCTGATAAGAGAGGGCAAAGCCACACTGACATTGGAAATTTCCATGTAAAGTGCCAGAACCATGTTTTATGCACCACAATTGCATGGAACTTGTTTTGGCTGCATGTGCCCATCAAGTTTAAAACAGAAAATTTACCTTTCTCCAGACATGTGCGCATACAGGACAATTGTCACAGGTTAAAACTACACAGCAAGGACCAGAAAACACGTAGTATAAAGGGTTCAATGACAAAGACTTTGTAATTAAATGTGAGACAGCATTTCTTATTAATTGCAAAGCAGAAACTATCTTGATCAATCCTTGAGGAAAACTGAAGTTATTCACAGACTCCTTCTTACCTCATAAAAATCATCAAACAGCAAAACAGGTCTTTTCCTCAGCTGGGCTATGAGAACCAGCCCCACACCACCACTCCACTTCGTCCCACCCCCTACTCCCCTGCCCCAGTAAATAAATAAATAAATAAATAAATAAATAAGTAGAAATGGAGTTAAATAGAAGACAGGACAAGTGATGCTCAGCAGATGCAGGGCATGGGCAGACAAGCACACCCACCAGCCCTACTTCCATGTGACTGTCCCCCTTGGTCCCTCTGTTTTCCCATGCTTGTTCCTCTCCAAACCACCTTTGTTCCTCCTTTTTCTCCACCTTTGGCTCACTCTCTGAAGGGCCCATCACAGGTCTTGTGCAATGTCAAACTCCTCTTCCCGTTCATCCCACCATCTCTCCCCCCAGTCTGTAAGGCACTGAGGCTCCCTGACAGCCCTGTAAGGGGCTGTGCCTCTGAAGGGGGTTCCCCTACCTGCCCTTGTGGCTCTGTGCTCAGTCCTGTGTGTGCAGATGGACTTTTGATAGGCTGATAGCTCCTATGGTGAGCTTGGGAGCAGCCAGGCAGGGTATTTCCCAGGCTCCTCCGCCCGCCATTGTTCCCCTGCCTTCCTTTGTGTGTGCAGAGATCATTTTATCACATAATCTCACAGTGCAGAAGAATTTAAAGGAAGGAGGAAGGAAAGCACTATCAGGTGGATTTGCTCCACTGGAAGTTACTATCTCTTCCACTAATACCTGCCATTCTGTAATCACACCAAAGCACTTCCATTAATGGGAGAAGATGGGATGACTTCTTTTTTACTTTGGATAATGGCTAGAAAGAAAGACATGTTGAATGAGGGGGTGAAGGAAGAAAGGTGATCCACTTTCTGAATCTGATAGGAATACCAGTACACAAAGACACCTGCAGGGATTTTTTCCTGAAGATGTCATAACACTTTGTGTTGCACTGCAATCAAAACCATGCTTCTGTCTTTTCGTTGTGCTGAGAACAACCCTGTGACTACATATGGGCGAGACCAGGAGGAGCATTGGTAGGGCCCATCCTTCCATCACTAGTTTTGTCCTCTTGGTGCCACCTTGAGAGTGTTGAGGCTCAATTCACGTGAAAAACAGCCACTCCACCCTTACACACACAAAAAAAACCTCCAACAGATTCTTCAGAGCTACCACACCAGTGCAGAGCAACTGTGAGGACAGGCTGTACACTGGCTGCAGACTCTCCATCTGAAGGTACTGAGGAAGCAATCTGAGCAATCCTTGCCATACATGTCGCTCGGGTATTTTCAGTATTGCAAACACCCGAGCTGTGAACTGGCAACTGGTCTGCCCTGGGACAGCCCTTGAATACGTAATCCCACAGATTGCATCTGAACCCATTTAAAGAACAAATCACTAAACTGTACGTGAGTAGAACACACACGCATATTTCAACAGACACAGCATGCAGCCCATACACAGTTTCTCAGCTGCTACAATACTGGAGCCTCTGCCACCCAGAGCTTCCTAGAAACAAGGAGCTGATTTTCCCTAAGCTTGGCTTCAAAGTCTGTGATTAAAGGAGGGAATCCAATGGGGACTCCCTACCTGAAGAGGCCAGGCATTCCCACAGCTGCCAGCTGATACAGTGTGGCTAGTCTAAAAAGGCTCAGTCTCACCCCTGCCTTCCTTCTCCTTCTTTGAGAAACTGAGTTTTAAGCTTTCACAAGGTCTCCCATTCACTTTGATCCTTATGAACTGAGTGGAAGCCTTATTAAAGCCTTGTTCAGTCAGAATTTTAATGGACAGTGCATAAAGCATGCTCCGGTCCCTAATGTGTCATTGGGAAAGCAGAGCCACATATAAAATACAAGAAATGGAAAAGACACGTAATTTACCAAACCTTTATACCAACGCCATGTGTACCAAATTTTCTCTGAAAAGCATTGTTTCACCACATCCAGGTTTGAGTAGGAGGTGAAAAATAAGAACTAGGGTTAGCAGAAAGCCAGTGCTGGTGATCAGGGATTTGCGGAGTGACTCAGGCTGGGAACACAGTGGGCAAGTCCTTTAAAACCGGGCTGCTGCAAGTGGGACCAGAGCAAGCGCTTCCTGGGCTGCCCAAAGCGCAGCAGGCCCCACACCCGGGCACTCCAGGGCGTGAAATCCTCCAGCTGCCCGGAAACAGAATTAAAATATAAGGCAAGCGCCGTGAGAAGAGGGCGCCTCACGGGAAAATGCGGCCGCTCGCTCCCGCATGACAGGGGTCGGTAGTCACCCTGCTCCCGGGGCACTCCGGCTTCAGAAATCACCCTGGGGCCTTGGCTGCTGGGTGAGCC
>NW_010417951.1:0-379 GCF_000710305.1 Buceros rhinoceros silvestris | reverse complement strand
AAACCTCTGCTATCGCCGCCTGTATCTCCTCTGCAAACAAGGGCGTGTGTTCACACCTCTGAGGTCGCCCATCACCAGGTAAAGTGATACTGAACGCTTCACCTCGAGGCAGCTCGTCGAGCCTAGTTGATATTCCCTGTGCGGATTTTATGTGAAACACGAAACGCGTGAAATGTGAAATTTCACTTCTTGTGGGACGATTCTACCTCCGCGAGCTTCTGCCTCAGAAGTGCCCGCTCAGATCCGGCCCGTAGGCTCCTACCGCACGGCGGGCAGACTCGCCGCTCCGCCCCGCTCCCTCGGGACGCCCTCTCGGTGCCACAGGTGACACAAACCGGGGCGCGGCTGCGGCGCAGGCAGGCGGGCGGGCTCGAGGCGC
>NW_010417950.1:0-7919 GCF_000710305.1 Buceros rhinoceros silvestris | reverse complement strand
TGGGAATCAACGGGGTCTGCCTCATTATAAACATCATTAAATGATGACCTGAACTGTAGGCATTAGTTGTATATCCACAGTCAGTGCTGGATACAGAACTGCTGCTCCCTCTCCTTGTCACTGGCGTTATTCTCTGGACATTACATTCGTTGTTACCTTATGGTATCCTCTAAGGAAAAATAAGTATAATCCAGACAAAGTACACATTTTCTGTCAAGGGAGAACATCATAAGGCAGTGGCAAAATAAGCATTTTGCTGTGGTCCTCACAACAATGAAAAAGATATGCTCATGTTTGTCTGCCGATAGAGCATCATCACACAGAGAGGCATTAAAAAGGAGTGTGATACAAAAACTATAAGAATTGGTGCATGTTTGCCAGGATGGCATTTGCCTCGGAGTTCCTAAGAAACCAGGGAATAAAATAGCTATGCTGGTGACAAAAATCCTACTTTTTCTTGTTCAGAGCAGCTGATTGGCTGGAGAGTCACCCATGTTATACTAGTCTTCTGAGAAACACTGTTAGAAGGAAATATTCTGAAGCAAATCATTAGAGGTGGAATTACATAGCATTGTGAGGACAGCGGTATAATAGGGGTTGAAACAGTTCTGCCGTTATAAATTATAATTCTAAAGTAAATTTCTTACGAAGACTAGTACAGCAAATTCCTGGCTGCTAGATTCCCAACCAATATAAAACAGCAGAGTTCCCTGAATTTAGTGATATAAGGCCGAGCTACATAGGCTAAGGGGGATGAAACAAACTATTCATGATAAAGAAAAGAAGTTTTCTAAGTAGCTTTTTTGAAGTGCTTTGTTAGAAGCTATTAAGAAAGGCTGAAATCCACAGGCTGAGAAAGCTTTGAGAAGGATTAAAAATTGGTTATGAGTTAGAGAATAAAAGTCTCTTTCTCATTAAAACAGCAAAAACTGCTGAGAACACAGAATTACGTAAGGTAACCAAGACTGGAGGGGAACAGGAAAGTTTTCAAAAGGCTGGGTAATAGTGTAGTGTTGTATTGCTTCCCCTTCCCATCTTTCCCCTTCTTACTGCTGACAGCACAACCCTCCATTTCCCTCTGTGCTGGCACTGGCAGCCTGTACAAACTGACTTGGCTCATTATAAAAAGAGAAAACTACTCCAGCAGCAAACCCCAAGTATAAACAGAGTGGAAAAGCTCTGACTAAGGCTGGAAGGAAAGTGACCACAAGCAGCAGTAAAGACAACCTAAACATTACCTCTGGCTGCAACCAGAAATGGGATGGTTCTCAGAAGAACATGCTGTCCTGTGAGGACATCTTATAGTGGTGCACAGTGAGACCAAAGTGATGTGGAGAATTTTCTCCAAGAGTCATGTCTTCAGATATGAATTATTCGACAAGCTACCTGGCTGACGTCTATCTCTTGTAACACGTTGGTTAAGCTGTGGATGAATACCAGAACTGCCAGCGGCCCTCCTCCCCTCTCCTTCTCTTCGAAAGGGCCAGGATTTCCCTATTGGTTTATACATTAAAACTGCTTCTAAACTGCAGTTTATTCAGTGCTTATGGCTTGTAGTGTTAGCAACAACCAGCATATGCCTACAGCTACTGACCCCAGCCAGGTGGTAGCCATATTTAACCATGTGTGCTGGTTTTCACTGGGATAGAGTTTATTTCTTCCACAGTAGCTTGTATGGGACTCTGTTTTGGATTTGTGGGGAAAACGGTGTTGATAACACAAGGATGTTTTCGTTACTACTCAGCAGAGCTTACACAGAGTCAAGGCCTTTTCTACTCTTCACCCCACCCCACCAGTGAGTAGTCTGAGGGTGCAGCACAAGAGGTTGGGAGAGGACACAGCTGGGAAAGCTGACCCTAACTGACCAAAAGGATAATCCATACCACATGATGCTACCCTCAGCAATTAAAAGCTAGGAGAAGAAGAAGGGAAGGGGAGACATTCAGCATTATGGTGTTCGTCCTCCAAGTAACCGTTACGCATGATGGAACTGACCAAAAGGATAATCCATACCACATGATGCTACCCTCAGCAATTAAAAGCTAGGAGAAGAAGAAGGGAAGGGGAGACATTCAGCATTATGGTGTTCGTCCTCCAAGTAACCGTTACGCATGATGGTGCCCAGCTTTGCTTGGGAGGGCTGAACACCTGCCTGTCAATAACAAGTAGTGAATGAATTATTTGTTTTGGTTTGCTGGCATGTACAGCTTCTGCTTTACCTATTAAATGGTCTTTATCTCAACCCACAAGTTATCTCACTTTTCCAATCTCTCCCCCATCCCACTGTGAGGAGAGTGGTGTGGTATCTAGTTGCCAGCTGGGGTTAAATCACAAGACCATGATAAGCAGAAACCCTCACAAAGAGGTACGCAGCTCTGACCACACAACTCCCAAATCTCACACACAATGGGGGAAAGTCGCACTTTTATTTTAAACAAAGCTCTAATAGCATACATCTCCTGCAAGTTTTCATGGAACCCTTGATACTGATTTTTCAGTACAAGTTAGTAAATGACAAATGGATGTTTATGTTCAAAGTAACGCTGACCTAGATGTGCTTGTTGATCATCAGGTAGGCAAGAAACAAATATCGCTGCTGGTCATTCTGCCTGTGGGATGAGAATTTTACAAGCACTGAAGTAGTCACCCACAGCGCTAAGTTGTTCTCCAAAGACAACACTGATAAAAGCAGCAAGTGGCGCGGGATGAAAGTTCCATCCTTTCCTAGGCACTGAAAGATCAGCCCAGTAGCCATCAGGGAAGCAGAACCTCTTCCTCTGTATTGTCAGCTTTTATTGTGGCTCACGGCCTGAGTCATCCTGTTTAGAACAAAATAATCGACCGACAAAAGATGCCTTCTTTCTGCTGTTGTCCCACCCTCGCAGGATCCCAAGCCCTTTCATAATAATGAATATTTTTCCCAAAATCTTAGTTCCCTTACTTTAATTAAGTACTTCCTGACAACTGGAGGCAGGTTCATTGGGGTATATTTCACTGAAGACAGAATTTTTTTTGTTTTTCTGGAAAATTAAGTGTTGACATTACTAAAGCTGAACAAAAGAAAATGGACTGTGTGATTTACTCAAAATTACTCAAGTTAGAAAAAAGCCCACAGTGACAGCTTGGCTTTATTATTTCTTTTATACTTCTTAGCTTTACCATTTTGTGTTCCTCATACATATACAACAATGAGCAAAATTCTAGCGGCCAGGACACGAAGCTGAAAAAATTAACAGAAGTGGTCTGATTTCCAGATGGTAAGTATGTACATTTCACAAGGAGGCTAGTGACAGCTATACATGATCATCAGCTCTTGAAACCTGTCCTACATTCAGAGTTTTAAAAACAGGCTTTACTGTATTTACTGTATTTATATCCTTATACAAATCAGGTATGTTCATGCAAATGTCAGTGTCTTTGAATACAACATTTGAGTCAGTAACATCTGAATTTAATGGTGCATCTGGCTGAAATCTTTGCCCCTTCTTGCTCCTTCCCTCCAATAAAACATTGTCCAAAGTTCTGAGTTAGGAACATGAGCAGTTTGTGTGAGAATGTTTGGCTGTTTGAAATGTCTTATGCTTAAAAATTATAACAACAACAACAACAAAAAGAACCAGGTACCTAAAGCCCTTTAAAAACTTGGTCAGTTGTCTCATTTAATAATTATATATAAGAAAGAGAGAGAAAGCATGGCAGCTGGGTTTGTTCACCCTTTGTTTTGGGAACTATGTAAATTCAATGTAAATAGTATCAGCCACATCCTGGATTAAGCAAGAGTCTTGTGTGCAGGAGATTGGACTAATCTTTTCTTCCAACATTTGCATAGCCCAAGGACAGGTGAGTGTCCCTGCAATTTCCCATCAACAGACAGATTGTTGAAGGTATGAAAGTGAATTACTGAGATGATAAGTATTTCTTCCTTGCTGTAATTATTTTGGCCTTTTGTAGAAGGTTCATTGTGAAGACATGGATTCAGTGGCAGGATGACTAAGGCAGCACCCACATCAAAGTGTGGCAATAATTTAGTCTTCTCAGTTTAGCTGAGGAGGTGACGGCCATCTTCTGTCAGGACAGGGCGAGGGGGGAGCAAGTGTTCACAGCAGAAGGCTGTAGGGGCAGATCAATTCTCTACATGTGTTACTCAAAACACAGGTCACAGACATAGATCATTGTGTTGGTGAGTTGTTTGGAAAACAGGAATAAGAAGCCAAACCCCAGCTTTGGAACACTAGCAGCAAAAGGGTGAAGTCTTTATTTGTAAAGGTGTGTCTAGCACCAGGTCCAGATTTACTTTGGGTCATAGTAATGTTAGCCTTTCTCCATTGAACATTTGCCAGTGCCGTGTGTGTTCTTACATCACACGTGATGGTCATTCTGCATGACCCCTAAGTGCTGATGGGAATTTGTTTAATTTTCGTTACAGAAATTAATGGAAGTCCATCATGCCTAATAAACACAAAGGTGAGCATACAGTTTCTCCCTAAACCTTAAACCATGGAAAGATGACAGTATATCAGCAAAACTATTTCTGTATGGTTGCTCTATTCTTGTACTTTTTCTGCCTAAACTCTTGTCTTTGGCTACTGTCTCTGACAAGATAGTGGTTCAATGGACATTTGACCTGATATATCTCATATTTGTAGCTGTACCTAGAAGTTAATACATGATGGAGTTGGATTGTTGCTGACATCTCACATCTGTTGCTGTGGTGCAGTTTTCATTACAGTTTCTTTAGACAATGTCTTAGAACGCATCGTGCTTTTTTGGCACCTTTCTTGTTCTTCTGCCCTTTCTAAGAAAAGTTGCACAGGTCGAAGTTCTAGTCCACTTTCTCTTTGTACCTCTAGGGAACAGAAAATAATGCTATGTTTAGCAGGTTATTTGTCAGGTTATTTTATTATCTATCATTTTTTACTGATTGCCCTTTGAAAGAGACAGAAGTTCGGGCTTCTTTTTTAGCAATTGTCTCTGTGATGTTACACTTGTACTATGTTGGGGATGTTTGCAGCCAAGTAACACTCTGAACTGGAGCTCTCACCTAGTACTGGCAAAAATAATTGCAGTCACCAAGCAGAAAAAGGAGATCAGTTCCAAAGCTGGATTGAGTTCAAGGAAATGGTTTGGCTAGAAAAACAAAGGGAAATGTTGTAACTTGTACTTTGCATTTCAGCACTGGATGACTTACCAACATGTCTTTTGGTTTAGGTTGAACCAGAGTAATTATTTCCCCAGCTTTTGGAGTGATCATCAAATACAGAGTTCACTATTTGTTTTCCCTGATTTAGGAGAGAAAGGTTCGGTTTCTATCTCTGCCAGTACTTTCCAGCGTGACCTTGAACACTTCCTTCCATATTCAAGCCTATTTTTATAAAAGGAAAACAATGTTTACAGTCTCTTTTATAAAATGCTTTGAGATACACGATTGAAGAACATCGTAGGAGATCTAGATTATATGTTGACTTCAAAGGGAGAATAGGATTCATGCGACTGGCAATCACAGTTTTGTCTCTTACTTTTCCTGAAAATATTTCCAATTCTTCTGATGGAGAAGGTGTTAGAGCCTATGAACCAAATATAACTGAAAATCTCAAAAAATAAAAGCACTGGTAAAGTGCACCTCAATAGTTACAGTCTCGCTGGCTGTGTCTCTGCTGCTATTATTAATCACTACTTCATTAATAATCCTTAAAAAAACTGAAAATAAATTGCAGAGAGATTGCAGTTTTTTTCTGGGTTTGATCTGCTTTGATGCAGACTGGAGAGAGAATAATGTGGGGTTTTTATCCAGGGAATCACATTTTCTTATTGAAGTTTCCACAGACTTGAAAGAATCACTGATTGCTAGAGTAACTGAGGTTGAAAAGAAGCTCTGGAGAACTCTGGCCTCACTGCTCGCTCGAAGCCGGTCAGTTACATCAGGGTCTTACCCAGCTGAGTTTTGAAGAATGGAGATCCCCAACAGGCCTCTCTGGGCCTCCGTTTCAGGGACTGACCATCTTCATAGTGAAAAGTTTGTCCTAACAGCACGTTAGAGTCTCTCAAGTTGCAGTTTGTGCCTGTTATGTCTCATCTTGTTGTCCTGCACCTCAGAGCAGGGTCTGGCTCTTTAGAGTGTCACTTACTTCAATTCAAATGTACTTCACAGCCTTTGCTGTAGACCAACACAGAAGCCAGAGTCCTGGAAGGCAGCCATACATAAGCCATCCTCCCACTTTGAAAATGAGTTATCAGAGAGCTGATAAAGAACATTTATACAGCCCAGGCCTTTAGTTTAAACCAGACCCGACATACCCTTTCACCTTCATGTAAATACGCTTTCTTTTAACAGCTTTTATAACCACTAAACTCCATTCCAAGGCCAGCTTAACATCCTTAATGCCACAGCTGTAGTCCATAAATCTCCACAGAAGACCCAGTTCCTCCTGTAGGAGCCAAAGTACATTGGTAGGAATTACTACAGCAGTGGATGCTGTTAGTAGTACAGCCCTGGGCAGGTTTCAAACTCAGCCATCATGCCCGTGGGGATCTGGTTTTAGAACACTAAGTTAAAACTTTAAAAAAACAAAACAAAACAAACTTTTTAGGTCACTGGAGACGTAGAGGCTGTGCCAGGGAAATACCAATAAATGAGTAGACTTTTTTTGTATTATCATGGTTTAAACTCACCCAGTGCGCAACAAAGGACCATGAAGATGCTCGCTCACCTACCCCCCTCTCCCACCAGAGAAGTAAATACAACAAAACCCTTGAGGGCTGACACAAATGACAGAGAGGACTCACTCACCAATTGTGGTCACAGGCATCAGACTCAGGTCAGACTCAACTTGGGGAAAGAAAATCAATTTAATTTAAACAACAAAACTGCCACAAATTTACCAATTGAATCAAAGCAGGCCAGTGAGAAATACAACCAGATCTTAAAATCACCTTCCCCTACCACTCCCCTCTTCCTGGGCTTAGCTCTGCTACCAATTCTCTACCTCCTCCACCCCAGTGGTACAGGTGAATGGGGGTCGTGGTCAACCCCAGTCTGTTCCACGTCCTTCCTGCCAATCCTTCCTCCTCAGGGGGAAAAAAACACACAATCTTCCCCTACTGCAATGCGGTGTCCCTCCCATGGGAGACAGTCCTCCACAAACTTCTCCTACCAGAATGGGTGTCTTGCACAGATGGCAATTCTCCCAGTGACAGACCACTCCCACGCAGGCTTCCCTCAGAATCAGGCTTTCTTCAGGTACAGTCTCCTCCTCTGGCATGGGGTCCTCCACAGGCTGCAGACAGAATTTTTCTCCACTGTTGATCTCCATGGGCTGCAGGGGGTCAGCTTGAAGCTCCAGCATACGTCCCGCCATGCTTCCTCATGTCTGTATGGTTGTCTCCCTCTTGTCCCACTCTTCTCCAAAACAAAATAACTTTCAAAACAAAGGAACTTGCCCAGTGGGTCTCTCCCCTCTTAAATGTTATTGCAGAGGTGCGGATTGGCTCAGCCTTGGCCAGAGGCAGTCTGATTTGGAGTTAGGGGATCTTCTTCAAGCTTCTTTCAGAAGACATGCCAGTAACCCCCTCCCCATCTCCAGAACCTTGCCAGACACAGACCTAATGCATATATTCATCCTTAGGTGCCCGCTGCTGCCCTCTGGACACTAAAGGAGATGGAGCTCTGATCTGACTCGTGCAACCATCCTTGTGTTATTCTATTAACACACAGACTTGGAGACCTTCAAAATTCTGATCTGGAAATTATGGCACAATGGCAAACACCCAGTTACATTTTACTTGTCACTAGAATAAACCATCTTCTGACCAGACCAATGCACTAGGTGAAGCCAGTGTATCTGGCTTCTACTGAGCTAAAGCTATCAGAACTAGGAGAGTATATACATAAAAAACTTGACAGTAGCAGCTGTGGTCTGCAG
>NW_010417949.1:0-1489 GCF_000710305.1 Buceros rhinoceros silvestris | reverse complement strand
CCCTGGAACTGGTTCAAGTCAGACCACTAATCAAAATTGAACCTACCGGTGACAGAGATGGGGATGGCAGTACCATCGCACGAACAATCCCCTGGTCACCAGTCGGGCTGGAGAAATTACAAGAAAGGTTTTCCAGGCTGTTAAGGGTCGAGGGACCGAGGTACCCACTCCTCGATTTACCTTAACGGAATCCCTCTGTCCTGATAGAGACAGAAAGGGATTTAATAGGGAAAGGAAGAAATTCACACCTCGGTCTGGTCAGATAGCTGAAACAAACTTTTAATAAACAATAAATCCATACATAACTATGTTCTATTCTATATATATGTATATAGTTACAAACCAAAGGAAAAAAACCTGAGGGAACGGGAAAAAAAAAGTAGTGACTGTTTACATAAATTGTTCTTTTTCAAGGCCGAAGCTCTGGGCAGCTGGTTCCAGGCAGGCAGCCAAGTGACGAGATAAAAGTGAAAAAAAATCTCAGCAAGGAGCAGAAAGGTTCTTTCGCTGCGACAGGCTGCTTCGCAGCGCAAGGTGGTGGGGGGGAACCCCCCGCTCACAGCAGGGAAAACTGCAGAGAAACTCCGGGAAGCTCCCACATGCCCTGCAGATTATCCCACAGGAGAGCTCAGTTATCACGCCCAGTTCTAGACAAAAACTCACGGCAGGCGACAGTTCACACCTTTGATTTCCTCGGGCGATCCGGAGGTGTGGTGTGGGCCTCAGGCCTTGGCTTGTCTCAGGCTGCTCTCGGGCTGGCCGGTCGGCAGGTCGGTTCGTGGGAGCTGTCCCTGCGTGCCACTGCCCGGGAACTCAACGAGCGATTTTTATTGGGGGCCGTCTGCTCGTGTCAGAATCACTGGCAGCCATGTCCTCCAGCAGTGGGTTGTGAAACCAGTGTGAGCTATAATGACTTAAAATATCCTGAGAATCCTCCTGTCTCATCCCTCAAACCATGGGCAGTTGTGAGGACTCACCTGTATCTGCTCCACCTCTGCGCACCTGGATGTGCTCAGACGGGGCCGTTACAGACGGGTTAAACCCTGTTCCTCCCGCCCTGTGACGGACTTGGGGAGCACCGTCATTATGCCCTAATGATTGTTCTGAAAAAGTTATTTCTCCAGGGCTGTGGCATCCCCGTCCCAAAGGCAGTGCGGGTGTCCCCAACTGGGCTGTATCCCAGGAATCGGCAGGGTGGGCCAAAGGGTTCTCTGGAGCAGGAGTAGGTCAGCTCAGAACTGGAATTATGTCCCCCCTTTAACCGCACCAGTGGGAGCTTTGGCCACCCTCGTGAATGACAATTCTGATTTACTTCATACACAAGTACAAACGGTCTCGAAAGTGGCACTTCAAAACCGACTGGCGTTAGATACGCTGTGACTGGAGGAACAAGGAGTATGTGGGTACTGGAAGGGGCGCTGTGGACAAGAAGAATTTCTAACATGTCACTGCCTCTTTGGGAAAACCTCCAGAAGAGGAAGAAGAGCCG
>NW_010417948.1:0-8581 GCF_000710305.1 Buceros rhinoceros silvestris | reverse complement strand
CTGTTCTAACTCAAACCAGGACATTCCACCTCTTATTTCATACCATTTACATCATACACACAACTAGTTTATAATTTCTTTTTACGGAAAATTTCATTAAGTTCATTTAGTTCATATGACAGTGCAAATACCCTGACTTATTGCACAAAAGACAGGACCCCGCAGAACCACCTGATAAACATCACGTGCTTCCCCTCCCCAGGGTTATCTGGTGCCTTGCAGTCTAGACTGTTAGCTGCCACCTGTCTGTGTTGACTGAAAATGACCACAGCTCACACTCTACCAGGCTATAAACAACTCTGCTGGAGAACCGTTTTGAGTCAGTCCTCCTTGGAGCAGTGGGCAGCGCAGTCAGGAGACTCTCACCTTGGATTGGGACAATGGTCAGGACACTTCCTGTGTCCCCCTTCAGATTAGGATGCTGTCTGTATGTATCTCCCAGCACTGAGAGATCCTCACCCTGGCGGTGAGTGACCAACCATCTTCGTATTAAGTGGAAGATTCTCTCTTTGTATGAGTGAGCTGTGCACACTGTGGTTCATCTTCCTTAGAGTGCTTTCTTCAGTATTTAGGAATCTGTTGTGCAGTAATAAATTCCCAACTGACATCCAAACCTGTAATTAATTTTGGTCAGTCAGAGTGCTGGGCAAAATTTAATTGCAATAAATCCACATTTTTTGATAGCTACTGCTGTCTGTTTTGTGGGTGCCTCTGTGACAGTTCATGATGCTGGATTTCTGTCTTCATAGTAGTCTCTCAGGACAGGTAAGATGGTGTGAAATTCATGCCCATGGGTTGCAGATTCACTCTGGAGGTTACTCGACAGAGCTAGCTCCTGTCATCACCAACTATGTTAGATACATAGTGAACACTCTTAGTATTATGTAGCTCTAAATTGAATATTCTCAGAGTAAGATTCCCTTGAGTTGGGACTTCATTGGTCTTCTCTGTCTTTCATCATCACCAAGTACTTCCAGGTCCTTGAGCAAAACCAATCCCATAAATGGGTTTGCCTTTGCCCAAAGCAGGAAATACCCACACAGTTTTCTCCAACAAATTGATTTCACCACAGGGACTTTATCCCCTTCGACTGTAGGTAAAGGGTCTGAGCAGGACCACTCAACCAGGTGGCTTGTGCAAAATGCTTGTCCCAATTTTAAAGCTTCCACCACCTATTGTTTTCAGGGTAGTTTTTAACAGACCATTGAATCATTCAATTATTCCAGAGCAAAGAGAGCCATTCTATAGGCTGAGGAAGAGAGTGAGGTGCTGTGACACAAAGGGAGTGGGAGAACAGAGCAGATCTGGAAAAGAAATTGTGAGGGTAACTGCTTCTCAAGCTAGGACTGGTCATGGCTTAAACTATAAATAATCCTGGAACCTGCTTTGCAAAATACTTGGGTGCAGCAAATGTGGCATTGCAAGTATCTGAGATCACAGGTATTTTCTATTTTCCAGTGCAAACGTTTCCTTGACAATGATATCTTCCAACTCTTAACACATATGATTTCTCTATGAAGTTGAAATAACTCTCTTTGCTGGCTTTGCAAATTGTTTTTTCAGAGTTTCAGCCAGCTTATAGACTTCAGGTTACCAAGAATGGGAACATCTTCATGTATTTGCTGACTCTTCTACCCAAGACCCATGCTTCCATGACACAGTGTATCATGCCCCATGGAGGACGTGCACAAAAACGCATGGCTGGGCTTTTTATTGAAGGAGTTTATTGATATAATTCACAGAACCATTGAATGGTTTGTATTGAAAAGGGCACTTCAAAAATTATCTAGTCCAACGCCCTGCCATGAGCAGGGTCACTGGATCAAGTGGCTCAGATTCCAACCTGACCTTGAACACTTCCAATGATGAGACATCCACAGTTTCTCTGGGCAACTTGGTCCATGTCTTTCTTACCATCCTCACTGTAAAATTCTTCCTTACATCTAATCTAAATAGCTTTCAGTTTAAAACTGTCCTGTCCCCTTGTCCTGTCACTATAGGCCTTAGTAAAAGTCTCTGTCTGTCTGCCTTCTAAGCCCCCTCTAAGTATTAAAAAGCCACAGTGAAGGTCTTCCCAGAGGCTTTTTTCCAGGCTTTAGAAACCCCAATGCTCTCAGCCTTTCTTCACAGGAGAAGCGTTTCAGCCAGCTCACTCTTATGGCCTTCCTCTGGACGCTCTCCTAACAGGCCCATGTCTTTTCTGTACTGGGTACTCCAGAGCTGGGCACGGTATTGGAGCTGGGTACAGTACTCCAGGTGGGGTCTCACCAGGGCAGAATAGAGGGGAAATATCACCTCCTTCAACCTGCTGGCCACATTTTTTTTATGCCACCCAGGATACAGATGTCTATCTGGGCTAACTCGTATCTAATTTTTCATTTATCAGTATCCCCAAAGTCTTTCTCTGTAGTGCTGATTTCAAACCATTCATCTTCCAGCCTGTACTGATATTTGGGATTCACTTCACCAAGATACAAGACCTTGCACTTAGCCTTTTTGAACTTCAGGAGGTTCACATGGGCCCAGTCCTCAAGACTGTCAAGGTCCCTCTGGATGGCATCCCTTCCTGCACGCCTATCAATCAGTGGCAACACACAGCTTGGTGTCATCCACAAACTTGCTGAGGATGCTGCGGGAAAACAGATAATGGGGAGGTGAGAGAAGGACTGCTTCTCAGATTTTAGCTTAGGCCTTGACACAAAGAGCAGCCATGAAGTGGGTATGAAGCAGTTTGCAGATCCCAAGAATAGAATGCAGTTGCAATGGGTAAGGCCTGGCCAGGCAGAATGTAGTGTATCTCTGAAATGGAGAACGGGGTAATACGAAGGTGTTACAGCCCTCCTCTGTTACCAAGATAATGATGGACTGCTACGATAAACCACAGAGCTGCTATCAAGAAAGATGGATTGTAACTGCTGTGCCAGCAAAGATGGTGAAATCGTGCCCTTTAGCTGATCTTTGCTCATTATAATGCCATTATAATACCAAAACACACCTCCATCCCAAAAGCTACTCATCTCCAAGGTGCAACCACTCCCCACTGAGCACATGTACTACATTTTGTCACCTGTACCTTTAAATGTGAAGCAAGAGATTTTTAATCCAATCAGAATGAAAAGAATAAATGACTAAAGTCGTTCAAACTCCACCTAAAGGTATAGAAACAATATAAAAAGTGGCAAATGAGGGGGGATTTGGGGGCAACAGAAGACCACCATGGAAACTTTAGGATTGGTTGACAGGCTGAGCCTATCTTATCTCTCCCCCACTAGGGACACCTACTGGGTAAGAGCTCTGTGTTTTGTGCAGTTAAATACTAACATCAGGCTGGCTATTAATAATTATTAGTGTTTCGGTTTGCTTGTATATTTGGTTTTGTATGTGTGTCTTTAGTGTTTGCTCTAAATCCATTTCACAGTCAATACCCAATCACCACTATCATTCGAATCTGCATTTTGTCACATATTTACACAATAAAATTATGTTTTGATTTAATACTGAAGGGATTTGTCTTAGTGTTACTGCTAGTGAGGGTCCCTGTGGGGGGTCTCTCCCCAACTATTAGGGTCGCCAGTTGTCGCAAATACTCAGGACGGACAACGCAACAACAGCTTGTGCGCACACCAAGCCTGTATTGAAATACAAGTGCAGCAACTGCGTAGTTTCTCTCTCATCATATATATTTATAGTTTTCAGTGGAGTGTTTTGCTTTACGTGCTTTACTTGGATTGGTTTCAAGTTCAGTCTCCTGCCCAGAGATGAGCTGGCTTTCCAATCACCTATTGACCTCTCTGTCTCCTCCTAAACAACACGCCTCCTGCTGTTGACTGACAGCAGGCTTAGCTGGGCTGCTTCGGGGACTGGCTGGGGTCACTCCCACAGGTCCCTGAATAGGTTAGGCAAAGATCCTCCAATCCTGTGGGCTACCAAGAGGGACTTGAGTTTCAGTGACACTGCCAGCGTGAGCCTGGCAGGCTGGGCAAGTTTTAAAGAACCTGAGGATGTTCCCCTTCTCCCTAACAGGAGTGTAGTAGGCAGGTTGGGTGCCAGGATTTCGTCTTTCTTGGAACGCTAGTGGCCTGGACAAATTGTAAAGGGTTTGGAAAACCCCCCCTTCCAGGCCAGGAATTTTAATAATCAGCTCTATGTATCTTCCTGGCCTCCCTTTTCATGACAGATGCACACATCCCACTGTCTATGTCAGTGATAAAGATTATCAAAAGTACAGGTCCCACTACAGACCCTTGAGGAACACCACTCATTACTGGTTTTCTCTTGGACATTGAGCCATTGACTGTAACTCTTTGGACTTGGCAGCCCAGCCAACTCCTTATCCATCAAATAGTACATCCATCAAATCTTTCTCTCTCCAATTTAGCAGCAAGAATGTTGTGGGGGACTATGTCAAAGGCTTTAGAGAAGTCTTTAGAGAAGGTAGGTGACATCTGTAGACACCACTCATTACTGGTTTTCTCTTGGACATTGAGCCATTGACTGTAACTCTTTGGACTTGGCAGCCCAGCCAACTCCTTATCCATCAAATAGTACATCCATCAAATCTTTCTCTCTCCAATTTAGCAGCAAGAATGTTGTGGGGGACTATGTCAAAGGCTTTAGAGAAGTCTTTAGAGAAGGTAGGTGACATCTGTAGCTCCTCCCTTGTCCACTGATGCAGTCACTCCATTGTAGAAGGCCACTAGATTAGTCAGGCATGACTTGCCCTTGGTGAAGCCATGATGGCTGTCTCAAATCACCTTCCTTTTTGTTTGGAAGGAACTTTCAGAAGGATCTGTTACCTTACTGAGCACTGAGGTGAGAGCAACAAAGAAACATTGTGCAGGAAGAACAGAACATATACTCTACGTTGTGGGACTAGAAGGACAATCTTTACTCCACTTCTTTCTACACCTTCCTTCTACAATCCCATCACCAGTTGCCTCTCTGTCCTGTGATGTCTTCTCTGCTTAACCTGATGCTGGTAGACACCAGAAAGCTGCTCTACCTACAGAAGGGAGGCTTAGGCTTGTTTTCTTAGGAAAGTTTATAGCATTCTTGAATCCTCCCCAATCTGACTGAATGTTTAAAACAAAAATGTAAACGACCAGCAAGTGGGCTGATGCTAGAAGAAAGAAGCCTCCAGCAAAATCAACACTTGAGATCTACCAATGTTACTAAGCAGTCACTACCCATGATTTGATATAGAAAGTTCTTGATAAAATCTTGCAGAACATGCAAGTGTCTGGCTTTGATAACAACTGATATAGGCCTCTATTTTTGCTGACCTCACTACAAGAGGATTAGAAAACGGATATTACAACCCAAGTTAAAAATCCTGCTTTGATAATGGTGTGAAGAATTATGGTGTAAAGGCTGCAAAGGAATACATAGATGACACAGACTAAGCAGGATTTTCGAAACTGACATACTTTCTCAGCCTACCACCCTAAGAGTTCAGTAGCTGCATGGATGAGATTGGACACAGCAGCTTCTGGTAAGTGTTTTCCTGCTTATTATATCTACAAAGAGAGTAAGACTGGATTCGTGGTGGTTACTGAGGCCACAAGCTGGTGAGCTTGCAAGGAGTACAGATACTGCTTCCAACAAGGTACTGTATGAAGATATGCTAGCGAAACAAGACATAGGTTCATAAGCACTACATTTGCAAAGAACTGAGAGCTATATGTATTTGAAGGGAGCAGGAGGAGAGATGTGGCAGAAGAGAATTTTACTGATGGTCAAAATTAAAGGACAGCTGTTGGATTACAAGCTACATGCTACTGAACGATTTACAAAATGGCTGGAGTTTGGCTTGATATTTATTTCGAGATTAAGGGATTCAGATTTTGAAGGTGGTTGTATTTGGAACAGCAAAATAGCTGTATACTCAACAGGAAACAAAGACAGAAAATTTACATATTTGGCAGTGAGAAGACTCTCTGGCTTGGCCCTTTGCCTACTAGTTGATAAGTATGTTTTCTGAGCCTTACTTCCCCACGCAGAAGCTTCCAGTCAAACAGTCAAACACCATTCTTTTGTATGCAAAGGTACAACAGGAAGCTGCCTAGGGATCAGCTTGCTTTCTGCCAAAGGTCTCCCTGTTGCACAAACATGTGATATACGACTGTTAAAGAAGCTTCTTCACCCTAGGCTTCTCAAAGCAGAGTTTCAGGTATCAATTATATAAATAATTCATTCAGATGGTACAGCAGAAAACCAGCTTAAGCTGGGTGCCTGCAGAGAGGGATCCCTCTTGTTTGTTTACCTGCCTTTTAAGGCCCCGCAATCTATTCCAAGTATTTGTTCACGCACCCACTTACCCAAACAGGCTTTGGTGGTTACTGCTACTTCTTATTGATTGGCTCTGTATTTCTCCCCTACAAAGACTTCTGTTTATCTTCTGTCGTCATCTTTGTTCATATTCTGCTGTCCTTCAATAAGATGACTCCAAGGATTCAGCCTTGTTTTTGACTAGTTTTGGTGCCTTCTCCTTATGTCTAAGCAAAGGTTCAACTTAAAAGTTTTAGTTATGCTGTGTGGTCTTGGACCACAGCACTCCAGTCACTCATACTAAACACTCATGCTAAGCACAGTCACTCATGCTAATTTAAACAAAGTAAGTTCCAATTCAATCTAACTTTAAGCAATCACACAATTCTAATATTCTACAAGTAAACTGATAAATCCCCAACAACTACAAAACATGTCCCTGCTACAGTATAAACTGTACAGTCTGTACGTATAGTGCATGGTGAATTTACATGAACTTTGTGACAAAAAAAAAAAAAACAATTAGGAGCACTGCCTTATTCAGCAGACATCACAGGAATCATAGATTTGGCTGCTAGCTGGTGCTCAAGATCTTACACAGGTTGGTGCTGCACCTCAGAAGTTGTTTGCAGGATATATATATTTGCTGGTGCTGTCAAGAAATAGCAACCAGAGGGAAATGGACAAAATCCTAGTGCAGAGGCAGCAGCTAAGCTTAAGTCAGTTTTGCTTAGGTTTATCTTGTCACTAGTGGGGTTCTTCAGAGCTCAATTTCAGGGCCAGTGTTCTTTAATGTTTTTAAAAATGATCTGGATGCAGGAGTAGAACATACACTAAGTACAATCAACGATGATACTAAATTAGGAGGAACTCCCTCAACTGCAGAGAGGTCTTACAGAGAGCTCCAGATAGAGAGCTGGTCAGTCACCAGCTGTATTAAATTTAACAAGAGCAAGAGCCACCTGGGATGGGGTAATCCTGGTTTTATGTACAAACAGGTGGATGAGAGGCTGCAGAGCAGCCCTGCGGAAAGAGATCTGGGGCTTTGGGTTGCTGGCAAGTTGCATATGAGTCAACAGAGCACCCTGGCAGCCAAAAGGATGTCCTGGGATGCATCAAATACAGCATAGCTAGCTGGTCAAGGGAGGTGATTGTCCCACTCTGCACTGCACTGGCATGGTCCCATCTTGAGTACTCTGCACAGTTTTGGACACTTCAATATAAGAACACCAAGCTATTAAAGTGCATCCAGAGGAGGGTGATGAAGACAGTGAAAGGTCTCCAGGGCAGGACTTACGTCTCCAAGACTTAGGAAGAGCATCTGAGGTCACTTGTTCAGCTTGGAGAAGACTGAGGTGTGATCTCATCGCAGTCCACAACTTACTCTAGGGTGCAACAGAGGGGAAGATGCTGATATCCTCTCTCTGGTGTCCAGTGCTAGGACACAAGGAAATGGAACGAATCTGCATCAGAGGAAGTTCAGATTGGACAGTAGGAAAAGGTTCATCACTGAGAGAATGGTTGGTCACCAGAACAGGCTACCCAGGGAAGTGTTCGTGACACAAAGCCTGTGAGAGTTCAGTGCTCTTAGTCATATGGTTTAGTTTTGGGTATTCCTGTGAGGAGCAGGCAGTTGGACTCAACAATCCTTACAGGTCACTTCCAACTTGAGATAATTCTATGATCTTTACCAGGAAGAACTGCCCTACATTGCTGGTACAGGTTCTAAGCCAGCAACAAGTATATCTAAGTTCCCATATCATCATTGAAGCTGGGCAGCCCAATACCTTAGCTCTGCAAATGCTACTGACAGCACTGTCCATTTTCAATTGTGTAATTAATAATTAATATGAAAGAAGTCAAACTAGTTGTTATCCAAGATTATAAATCAAAAAGACACATCTATGTATCTTAGCGTAAGGATTCTCAAAGCAACAATGGATGTTCAAATATGTTTGAGTACCAAGAACACCTGCTATTGATTAAGCTATTAAATACCCTTTGTAAATGAAAAGGTTTTAAATAATTACATCTGTCAACATGGTTTAGTTCATCTCATTATAAACAAAATCAAACAACTCTTTTTTCTTTTTTTCACCACCAGTTTCTTGTGTGACCCTGGCTAATCAAACTCATTCTAATTAGGTTTCATCCTTACTTAGTATGCATTTTTTAATACTGTTAGAGAACTGCAAAATGTAATGCATCTTCAGCTAATACACAGTCAATACAAACAGTATGTCTAAGTAGCACCATCATCCCTGCAAATTTTCTTTTGACTACTGTTCTGGTTTGAGTTAGAACAGAATTAATT
>NW_010417947.1:5694-29027 GCF_000710305.1 Buceros rhinoceros silvestris | reverse complement strand
CTGAAACAGGAGAAGTTGCCAAGCCATCACAATTTCTGTCAGGAAAAATACATTTCACTTGTCTTTTTCTTTGCACTTCCAATTCTAAATTTGTTTGCATATCCTGCTGTACGTAACCTGTATGCAATAACCTGTCTCCCAGTGGCAGTCTGGCTACTGTGGGGGAAAAAGCTAATTTGGGGACTTATTTGAACAATTTGGGTCATTTTGCTTGGAACTTAGGTCATGTTGACATGTCCTTTGCTGCTTCAGTAATCCTGTTGGAGCATTATCATCTCAGCTTTTTTATTCCCCCACAAGTTTTCCACCTTTGCTGGCTCTGACAAATCAGTCAGTTCTACCAACACTGAGATTCACTGAGTAAAGGAACTTATGAATATGCCTTCACAGACACAACAGACATGAGTTTGTCCTACCTTGCTTTTGAGATGGCTGCTTACAAGCCTACCCTAGTCAGAAAGGTGACTAGCTGTGTTAGTGCGACATAGTATCTCAGCTGCTCAAATCTGCTGAGAGGCAGGTACAGTGTTTGGGGAATAGTGCTCCCTAACGCAGTTGTACAGCTCCTGGATTGCTCATGACTTGTGCCTACTAAGCTCATGACTGTTTTTCTGTACATAACCAGGATTAACATTTTGTATTTTAAATATTGTGTTCTTCACTTGCCGATATTTAGATCACTTGCACATTGTCTTCATTCAGCCTTAGATCAGGGCAGATACATAAAGTTGAGTGCAAGACACCTGCTACAGCTGCATATATGCATCCTCAAATGATACGTGTAAATTTCTGTAGCTCCATGAAAACACAAGTTCTTTTTCAGTCTCATTTATAGTATAACAAAGTAGTTGTTATAAACTGTAACCTTTCAACACTGATCCTGGTGAACATGCAACAAAAAGATAAGGGTTTGAGAAAAGCAATTGCAATGATCTAACTATAATAATACCTAGTTCTTGTAGAGTCCTTTTCATCAGCTGATCTCAGAGCACTTTAGAAAGGAGATCAGTATCATTACCCCCATTTTACTCATTGGCTTCATTTTCTAACAGTGCATTGTCTTGATTTGCAAAATGTATACAAAACTCTTTATATTCATCTTTCAGATCTAATGTGAAGTGGGAGTTATTCTCACTCTGGCATGAGAGGGTGCTTTTTGCCTTTCACATCCTCCAACCCCTACGCAGACAGACCCCTCTATTTTTTTTTTTTTACTGAGTGGTTTCGCAGGGCAGAGATCAAAAGGAAATTTATCAGTATCTGTCTCCCTTCAGACCACTGAAGCCAGACTTCTGACAACAGGGGAGCAGCCTTAAAGCTGAAAGAGGCATCAAGAACAGGGAAAGAAAAGAGAGAAAAAGAAAAGCCCCATGGTTACACTGTCACTGTCAGACTGTGGAGGAGGAAATTGCAGTGTGAGAGCACCCACAGATGCTCTGAAGGTAGAGTGGCAAGAGCTGGGTACTGTGGCCTCACTTGATTGTTGCTTTGTCCAGCCCAAAGGACTCCAGCATCCACAGTCTATGAGGACCTTGATCTCTAAAGTTGAAACAGCATCCTCATGTGTTACACAGTTGTGGTTAAAGATGACCTAAAGTGCTCTAACACATAAAGCTCTTTAAAATGTTGGATCACTAGCAAAACATACGTGTACACCAGAAATTATAAATACTTCACTGAAAATGCAATTTAAGATGTGTCATTTAAACATAGTCCTTCCTTCACCTAACTACTAAAACTGGGACAAAGGGTTCAGAATTTCCTGTGTTAGAAAAGCTCTTGTGTACAAATGCTGCAACTTGTAGTAAAAACTTACGTGCTACTGGTCTGAACTTTTCCAGACTCCAAGGGATTCAGGCTATGGATTGTCTGAAGTCTCTTGCTTAAATACTCAGCCAAGACTGCCAAGGTGATATTAGACAGTACAGACTCTGTTCAGCTAAACCAGAGAAAAAGAGTCAGTTGATCCTTTTATGTCAGATGTGTTCCATATTCCTTCAGCTGTATCCTCTATCTACTGTATTGCAAGAGACTTCACTAAAAACGCTGGGAAGAGCTCTGCTTCTGCATTGCTTTAAATAGTCATGTTAGTAATGTGATTCATTGATGAAAGAGGAGCAGATAAATCCCTGAGCTCTGAACTTGGAAAGCAGAAAGAAATGATGGATGAACCTTCTGCACTGGTAATTCAATTGGGTCCAGATAATGAATCAAATGTTTAGCTGCTTATCTGGACGCTATCCCCCAAAAACTCTCCAAAGAGTAGTATCTGATACTGGGACTTCATCCAGCTCCCTTTGAAATCAATTAACAGACTCCAACTGACTTCAGCAGGGAGGACATCAGGCCCTAGGGCTCAAATAGCTTTGCTCTTGGGTGACTGACTTACAGACTTTTTTGCATTTTGGCTGAGATGAGGACAAGACTGACAGAACACTAGTCTAAAGATATGTGTCCAGTCAGGGAGAAATGGGACAATTGAAAATGCCAAGAACTTTTAAAATTCTCTAAGAAACCCTCTGGTGTCACACTATTAATATGTCTTCATTTTCTTAAGAAAATAGTTGATTCAGTTTGGGCTTTGTGGAAAAAAAATCGGATTTATTCTTAGCATGACCATTCTGGTTCACCTGCCTTAGCAAAATGCATCACAATCCATTGTTAGCAGATAATTAGTTACTTTGAACTTGATGTCTGGAAGACGCATTTTTATGAAAAACATTAAGATTTACTTTTGATTTAAATAATGGCGTTATGCATAGCAAATTCTCTACCCATGGTCAGGAAAGAGTTTAGAGGTTCCAAAGAGGTTAATTAACTGGGACACATCCTCTCAAAGTTTTGTCCAGTATCATTGATACCCTGAGACACTCAAGAGGATGCGGTTACATTTCATCTTTTTGGCATTTCAGAAATGTATCTGAAACAGTTGAGGCCTTTTCAGATTTAAAGAGCTGTCAGTCCCAATACTTTTGTGTGTCAGTGTAAATAAGAAAGGGATGTAAGTTTACAGAGAGTTTGTCAACACAGTATTCACGTATTTACAGCGGCGGGGTGGGAGGGGAATCTCTATATTTCTAGTAACTAGAATTTTTTCTCAGGGAACAACATTAAGTTTTAATTTTTTTCTAACAGCAAATCTAAAACATTTCTAACTTTAAAAATAGACTTTGTTGGGAATAAATATATTTTCCTCATATTTTTCTTATACAAAACTTTCCATCAACAATTTTCTCATTAAAAAAACAGACTCTGATCAACAAAATTACATCTTCTGATAGGAAGAAACTTTGTAGTAAGAAAAATTAGTAGCAAGAAAAGTAATTATTCTTGAATCTTTGTAACTACTTGAGAGACACTTCTGGACTCCAAGGCTTTCCTTCCTTTCCTTGGTAGCACAAAGGGGAGAAAAGAACACAGATGTTTCAGTTTCTGTGCAGTAGCTGGGGAAGAGCTGCAGACCCTTTTTATTAATCTCTTGGTTCCCAGACACCCAGAAAAGAGTGCAAAAATCTTTGAGGAAGCGAAGCCACTGCTCTCAATATGGTGGTGCCATCAACAGGCACAGCTGCACGGATAACTGTCTAACTCGGCTTCTTCTTTGGGAGCGCAAGTCACTCTAATGTAAAAAAAATACATAGAGCTGTGACAAACAAGACCATACGCGCCCTAAAGTGTGTATTTCTGGCCCCTAGGCTGCAAAATGGTTTTATGACCTTCTGTGGAGTGACTTTGGTCTCCGTGGAGATTTTGTGAAAGGTACAATTTAGTATATGCCTGCACGAGGAGGCACAAACGCCAGACAGAATTGGATCCAAAACATTTTTTAATCCAATTTTCTTATTACTACCTTCCACTTGAGTTAAATGCAAATGGAAAACAGAGTAGTCCATGTTACTCGTTTTTATAGCTGTTTTCTGGCTATGTTCGTAGTCTGGTTCTCAGGCACTCCTAAAGTGTTAGCTGGACTCACAAGACTGGAAGACAAGATTCAAATGCAAAACATTTCCCTTTATAACGAGCACAGATCATGGCAATGTTTCCATTCCTACTGTCTTTCAAAGACCAACTTCATGAAAACTAATTTGAGGCCCTAAACCACATGACACAGTCCTCATAATGGTAAAAAAAAAAACTGAAACAAAATTTTCTTTTACCTACCTAGTTACTATTTCTGAAGTGTGTTACATATTTTTAAGTTCCACCCAGCTGAGGGTAGTTTTGGTGAAAGTTGTTTTCTTGAGGAAAAAAGGCAGACTTTACATTGGTTCTGCTAAGAACGAATGTGTTAACTTCACTGCATCTGATGCAGAAAAAAAGTCAGGACTTGAAGTGTATTTCCTTCTGCAGCTCTTCCCTTGTCTCCTCTGAAAGTAACCTAATATCGCTCTTATCAGTGGCAGGTTACCTCTCAAGTCTGGATCTGTTACTGGTGGTACAATGTACACAGTGCTTGAGAAGACAAAGCATGCCTCATGTGACACATCAAAACCGCAAGAGTTTAAGGTTAAGTCATAAGGCTTTTTCCTTAGTCAGACATTCACCTGAAGGAATTGACCATAAATCCCCGTGCCTTGAGTGTGCCTATCTAAACACGATCACTGTAAGATGCAGTTTGGCAGACACTGCATCACACTGGTCTCCAAAGACTACTCTGGAAACATCTCCAAAAGGTGGGCATAAAGATTAGATGTTTTCTTCAGAGAGCTGGACAATGGGCACCTCAGGTAAAGAAGCTGTAATCCACAGGAATGACTAATGGAGATGTTTGCATTCTAAATACGAGACATTAGAACATAAGGCGCAGATGATAATCCTGTTCAGTTTATTATGAACATACAAATTCTAAAAAATCTAAAAATCTAAAAAAATTCCCCATTCTCTAGTGGTGTTAATCACAACATAATGAAGCTCTCCTTCAGACTGTTTTGGACAACAGATGCTTGTAGAGATCAGCCTTGTGTTGTGAGTAACCTCACAGGAGAATGTATTCTTCCATTTCATTTAGAAAGTATTGGAAAAAGTAGCTTTGGATTCTCACCAGCATAATGGAGATCAGATATATCTCATGGGTGGAAAATTTTGCCTATTTGTGGAGGTTATGTGGTGACGTTGCAGTTTCAAGCCTTATCTCACAATTCATTAAAGACATCTCCTCTTTTTTGTCTAATATGTGCACATGAACCAATGTCAGTGTAATTTTGCTGATGGAAGATGCTCCTTATGAACTGCTCACACATACATTTCAGAAGTAGTCAAAATCCAGCACAGAAAACATATGTCCTTTATAGTAATGAATTAAGTTGTTAAAAGACATAGTTTCTTAAGACTGTAACTACAACCACTGGGATAATTCTTTGTAATGAAATGTCTCAGGTGATATAATTCTTAATAGTCAGGTCAAAATACAGATTTACAAGTATAACTACTCTCTGGAAAGGCATCCTAGAGCACAACCATGACTAAATTGCAATTAAATTGAAAACTGGAGAAGCAAAACCTGCATAATGGGTAAAAGTTTGACAAAATTATGTTAGACCGTTTCATTTGCTATCTTCAGTAGGCCATATGCTGAAGCCCTTATTCAATTCTTACTACTCCTTCTAAGCAAAAACATCATTAAAGTTAAAAAGTAATAATTAAACGATAAATCAACATAGGAGGCAGATTTGGGGATGGGAGGGAAATTGTGCTAAAGTTGAAGTTTTCAGTATTATATGCATGAGAACAGGCACATTTCATAAGTACCTAACAAACACAGCAACCCAATTTTCAGGGAAGTGGAATCCACATCTGGAAAATTCATTTTTCTGCTTATTCTCTCCAGAACTCCCTTCTCTTTTCTTCTTTTGGCCTTCTTCACTTATGACTATACCCATCATGATTGCGATGACTGTGGAGAAAGAGAATGTGCTGATAAACCTTCTCACTTGGTTACAGACCCGAAATACAATTACAACAATTACATGTAATAGTGGTAATATATTCTTAAAAGCCTCCCTGGGACAGCTATTTTGAAATAATAATGAACAACTGTGATTTAAAACACTTATTACTGAGATTAGCTCTTTTGCCTTATTTACGTTCCCCTATAAGGCAGAACAGCAAAGATTTGCCATTGAAGTTTTGTGGCAAAACATGCAAGAAGTAGACTTAAAAACAGAGATTCCAGTCAGCTATGGCATTGTTCTGGTTTCTTAATTACTTATTTGCACATGTAGAATTGAGCTCCTTAGGAAGACATGAACTCTTTTTGTGCCAAAATAGGTAGTTGATCTTCAAGACTTCAGCACCACTTGATAGAAGAAAATCCCTCCCCATACACCGTACCCTGCGATCTGCTGTGTGACAAGTACTTTTGAAATGTAAATCTCATTTATTTGTCTTGGTGGGTGCTGAGACTTTTTGAAACTCTGATCCTCTGATATTCCACTGAGGAATGATCTAGAAAAATGTAGAAGTTACAAATGTCTGTTTCTTGTGGTTTAGACTACAAAATACTTTCAGGAAAAAAATCCAGGTGTTTTTATCACCCAAAAATACATTTGTCTCTTAGTTGAGCTAAAGAACTATCTACTGACTCCTTATAAACGTCTATTGATCAAGGCTGTTTTCCTCTTGTTCATTCTGTATCAACTGATGGACACTTTATCGGACATACTTCTATAAAGAGTACAATCAGCATATAGCTACAGAGTCTCTGCTTTTTTCCTGATCCTGACTCACTGTATTTTTAGACATCATCGTCTCGTATTTTCAGACGTTTTATAATTTACAATGACTGGAGAATTCTGCAAAGATTGGATGATACTAAGCTATCGCAATCTGACAAACTTTGCACATCCTATTTCTGCATTAGCAGATGTCACTACAGAAGACATGTGCATTAGCTATGTATTATTTTTGTGAACCTTCGCTATGAGTGCAGTATATGCCAATGGTGTTGTTTTTCCATAAATAAGGACTTAGGCTCCTAAAGTGGCACTTAGGTAGAATTAGAGAGTTTCTGTCTCACTCACTCTTAACCTGTAATCACAATCTAATACACTGCATCTTTTTCCCCTCTCATTGCATTTGTTCTTTTAAACCCTGTTCTAAGAAATTTAACTTTCGAGTTGCATGGGAAGCTTTGCAGTATTAAGTTCTTCAGTTCATTTCAGTGGACAGATGACAAAATGGTAGTTATAACACTATTTAGCATTATAACTGTATGTCTTCTGAGATACAGCTCTTAAAAGTATTGTAGATGAAGCCTTCGGAGGAAGAGCAGGTGAAGAAAGAGACAATAAAAACAATAAAATTGGACAGTAATTTTTAAATAGGAGAATTTTAGTCATGAAAAATACATTAACATGCAACAGATGATTCATATTCCCATGCAACTCAAATACATTTGGAGATCATGAGGAGAACATTTGAGATCAGCTGGGAAGCATTAGGTGTCTTGCCAGGTTAGACCCATATAAGATTTTTCCTAGAATTACCTTTTTTTCTCATCTCTAATCACTTCTACGTCTTTTTCTTTCTTAATCACTTTATTTGTTTCAAGGGGACTGATAGGGCCCTGAAGGCAGTCCCATAATGATACTAATTAATTAATAATTGGTAGCAATTTGGGTGCGTTGAAGAGCTGACCTCGGATAATTCAAGCATGGTGACAAGATGTACTTTACAGTGCCAGCAGCAGAAACAGCAGGAGTGCCATCCTCCAGCTGCCAGAACTAATTATAAGCAGTTTGTCTTTTCCCTCATTGTCAAATTCCATTTTTTTCACAACAGCCAATTTAAAAGTCACTTTTAATACGATCATCAACGAAAGAATACCTGGAAAATATGCACTCACTTTTGACAGAGAAACTGCAGAATGAGGTGGATTTCCCTGGTTACTTTTATTAATCCAAACAGTGAACAGAAGGCCAAAAGCAGATGGAAAATCCCTCACAGGAAAACACAAAAACTGTTCTTGCTTTTTCACAATTGCTGTGGTGCTGGTGGGTTAGTTAACATGGCAACTTAAAGCATAAAGTCCCTTTCTGAGGCTCTTGTATGATCAAGCTTCTGACAGAGGACCACAGGCTACATTCTTCGTGAAAAATAATTCTGTGGAAGTCTTAGTGGGGATAAGGTGATGAGAAAGTCGTGTGGTCTGATGGAATGATACCAGTGTTCATTAAAGCAGAAGATAACCCACTGTTATGAATTCTCATCCTTCCACTTACTCAGTACACTCACACCATTAGAATCCCTTCTTAAAATTTCATCCTTCCTCTATAGTAAGGTGAAAAGGTTAATTCCCAAGGGACTAGTCCTGTGAGGTGCTGAGCTGTCTCAGCTCCCACTGACTTCAAAGCTAAATATTTGGTTCACATGAAAGCCTCTTTAATTCCCCATTACTGTAAGGTATACTTGTATACAACAGTGGGAGCAGTTGTCATTATAAATCAGACAGTTTATCAGGGGAGCTATTCTCCAGGGCAGAGCAGATTCTAACCCACCACGACATACTTTATTTGTTAGCCTCAATTCCACAGGAATTTTATTCAGGCAGACACCTCAAGGCATGCATCTTTTCAAAGTGTTTAGGCAGGAAGCGAAATTCAAATTAGATACACTTACGATGCAAATGCATTATTATTTAGCTCAAAACGACTGAGGCTCAGGGGTCGTAAATCCTGCCATAAAGAGATCTTTCAATTACCTTCTGTTCAGTGAGTCAGAGAAGAGGAACCCTTTCCCTGGCTTTTTCATGCAGAACAAATTTGACTCCCAAACAAATATCAATCACCACAATACTCTATATTTTGGCCCCTATATAGACCTAACTCCAAGCTGTTTTATATGGGGTTTTCTTTTATGATGGTGTCAAACCAAAACTTGCATCTTTAGTGTGACTGAATCTGAACCCAGTCTTGAATGGCTCCTCCCTTTGTGATCTGAGCCAAAACTCCAGAGTAGAGAATGTTTGAAACCTGGAGCCAGATCTAGATCTGATTTAAGAATTATTTTCTTTCCTTTGAATTTCTTTACTTCCTCAGCTCGTCCTAGTCATTCATTCCAAATATCCAAACCACAGCTAAAACTCATTACTGCTTTCTCCCTGATGTTTCCACAGCACGACTTTTTTTGGTGGCTCACATTTTCCTTCACCTCCTTGCTTGGTGTTTGGCTTTTCCTACGTTCAGTTGCTTCTCCTTCTCCTTTTTTCCTGTCCCCAGCTGTGCCAGTCCATTCTACATACCATCTGCCCACTCAAAACACTGCTGCTATGGTCGTTATCCACTGTATTGACCATGGTATTCATCACAGGCACCTTGAATCCTTTCATTAGTTACTCTCATTGCACTGCATCAGACCCACACCTTATTCCCCTCAGGATGCCTCAAACTTCTCTTTTCCCTTGCTTCTCTGTTTTTGTGTTATATTGATCAGTTACACCAATCTGCTTCCCAGCAGTTAAATTTTACATTACTATCCTTGAGTTTTGTTGAACAAAACACTAGGAAATTTTTATGCCTTCTTCTGCTTTGATCTTCTGAACAGGTATAAGAACAGACAAGTACAACATCTATTTTCATAGATCACAGTGTGAACACTTGTGTCCACAGAGGGTGCCTTCACATGGAGCGTCCCAGTAATTGTGAAGTGTTTGCAGTCAACAAAAGGCTTCAGTCGGTACAATCCTTGACATGTATATCCACTCTTTAGGTTGTCTGTAGGAAATTTCAGATTTCTTATTGCACAGTGATGATTGTATTAGTGGTTTAAAGCTTCTGTATGACACAAACTAAAGGAAAGGAACCTCTCAGATGGGATGTTCCAACAAAAACTCACAAAAAGCGTATTTCTCTGACATGGAGAAACTGTAGGCTCAAGTTCTACGTTCCTTATATTTAAAAACCTCCTTAGGCTCATATTTAATTATATTTTGAGGCCATACTTAAAGCAACGTACATATTCCAGAAACATTTTATGCAAATATGTATTGTACAAGGGCCGCTCTGAAAGTAATGCCTCCTATTTTGTTATGTCGGCCCATGACATCGGAGGCGGATGTTGGTGATATGGCTGTAGAGGTGGAACCTTCCTGCCAATATTCCATTACATTCTGTTGCTGTGTGACAGACGGCAGCAGAGGGGCTCTGGAGATCTGAGCCTCTCTCATATGTGAGGATTCATATCATATCATAGGCTTAAATTCTGTTATTCTGATTTTCACATTTTGTACAGCATGGAAGTGCTTTTTCCAGGGTTAACAAGCATGACCATAAAACAATGCATATTTTCTGTTTGAGACTTCTCAGGCAGATAGAGTATTTTCCAACTTCTAGCCTTAACAGACTGTGACTCACTGGCAGACATTTGTATTTGTATCAATACTATTCTTAAATTTAAAAGATCTTCATTATGTACGTTACTTCATATGATAGATCCCATTCTCTTTGTCACTGTAATAGCTGTTAGTTCAAGGGCTGCCCCAAAAGTAAAGCCTCCTATTTTATTATGTTGGTCCGTGATGTCAGAGGTGGATGTTGGTGGTACAGCAGTACAGGTTGAATCTTCCCATCAATATCTCGTTAAATTCTGTTGCTGTGTGACAGACGGCAGCAGAGGGGCAGCCTGACAAAATGGTGTCTGACATGGAAGTGCGTATGACGCAAAGGTGTGTAACTGAATCTGTCCATGCAGAAAAAATTGTACCTACTGACATTCATAAATGCTTGCTGAATGTTTACAGAGACCAAACAGTGGGTGTCAGCACGGTGAGGTGGTGGGTGGCACATTCCAGAAGTTGCAACAGTCATAGTGGTTCACCTCCACTGGGGCAGATTTTTATGATCACAGCACGCAGGCTCTTGTTCATCTCTGGTGAAAATGCACAGCCAATGGTGGTGACTGTGTCGAAAAATAGTGGTTTGTACCTGAGAATTTGCTCTATCAAACAGAGTTATTGTGATCTTTGCGTCTCTTGTAGTTTCCATGGAAATAGATAGGAGGAGGCATTACTTTTGGAGTGACCTACATATATATGTTCAACAGAATAACATTTAAATACATCTTCTCAACAAAAATTGCTAGTAAGGTTCATCAAGTTAAATATTTGTTTGTGTTCTAGTTGTACACATGTATTTTCTCACAGAATAAATGAATTGCTATAGCTTTCAGTGTATTTTAAACAGGAGCATCCTTTTCAAAAATAATGGTGTGGCTGAAGTGCTCGTGAAAGGCACCAAATATATATCTTCAGAGACTGCAATTCTCTAAGGGTTTCATCTAAGGACTGTGACTTTACATCGACTGTTCCAGAAGAAGCACAGGTCCTGTGACTGGGGAATAGAGGTGTGTGTCAAGAGGTCAGGTTTCCATTCCTCACCCTGCTAGACCTACCGCTTTACCTCAGGCCAGTCACCTGATTGCTTTGTAACTCATTTTTTCCATCCATGAGGAGGACTTAATCTTGCCTACCTACCCTCCAGGAAAGCTATGAGGCTTATTTTGTTAATGTTCATAAAGTGCTTTGAAATATTTGGCTTGAAAGCAAAGCATATCTCTTGTGGTTCTTTTATCCGTAGAACTGGTACTACATTTATAGTCATTGTACCAGCTCTCCAACACCACTAATAAAACAAAGTCTAATGAGAAAAATGCTCCTGTACTGCAATTTTCACATTTTTTATTTTCGGTTTCCTCTTTTCCTGTCAGTTCAGGTGATTATTTTATATTTTTTTCTTTGTTTTTTCTAGACTAAAACCACAAATATACTTTTCAGCATATGTTTCTCACTTTCAACCAAAAGGAGAACAAACAAACAAACAAATGAGGAAGCATAAGCTTGGTTGCATACATTTAAAATTATTTGTGAATTAGGCTTTATGATTATGTATAGCAAGTAAATACAATGGAAGCAATCACAGTGCCACAGCTTAAAAGATAGTATCACTAGTTCTTGAGTTTGTGCAGGCATGCTTAAGTCTTTACCTCTGATTCCACTATCTAAACAAAAGGTTATCTTTCTTTTGCTGTCCTTATCTTGTTTGTCAGTTGATTGTTTGCTAAGTATCTCAGTGAACAAGACCCAGATGAAAATGACTGTTCATGTATAATTTGTTTGGATCAGATTAAATTGGAAAGAAGGTAAAAGTGAGAGACAGAGAAAGTTGAATGGACCTTACAAATGAGTAGTGGAGGTCAAACTGAATTAGCAAACATTACACTTGAAGTTTTCTCTTTCTCTTGTCTTACTTTTCTATGTACTTTCTGGAAGAGGGCAGCTATAACAGTATGTCCAGTGGAAATTCTTTAGATCCAAAATGTGTCTTGTTATTGCAACATAAGAAAATATCTTAGGAAGAGTAAAAGATCTAACACAATTAAAGCTAACACAGTTAGCTCCCTCTGACACACTGTTGTCTGCTGACAGTTCTTCCAGTGGCTGCTATTACTCTCTGTTCCACTATGCATTTCTCACATTGATTCATTTTAACTGTTGCATCAGTGAAAGTCCTTGACATTGATCCTACATTTCTTGCAAGAAGACTCAAAAGCCTGACTGGGATGTGATTTGGAAGGGAGAAGCTAACAGTGTTAAAGTCCCTTGTTGTTCAGTTTTTGTAATGCAGTAATAGCTGCATCTGAGATTTGGCCTCTGCTTTGTTCAGAAGCAGCACTATCTTATGACTTTATTTCAAGCAGATGAGGTAATCAAAGGATGTCTGGGGAATTAAAAACCTTGCAGGACATCATGACTTGCCACAGGCACAGCAGGCCAGCAGCAGCAGGGCCAGGATTCTGGAGATCCATTGTGCTTCAGCAGCATCCACAAGCTGCTAGTATATGCACCCTTCCTACATCTCTCTCCTCAGCTCCTCTTTACTTCACCCTTCATAGACATAAATCCAGAGGAAAATACAATTCAGTTGTCTAGTCAGTGCTCCTTCATTCTACAAGCTGAACAATTTTGTTACGTTGTCTTTCTTCCATTCCTTCTGGCCCATTATTTAATTAAGACAGACTTATTGATTTAAAACCAGAAAGAAAGCCACAACACCCCTATGTAATCTCTACATCCTTGCGTAACCTTTCTGGTACATTTTTGAAAATGTATGATTTATTTTTATTTTGAATTTGTCGGGTTTCAGTTTCCAGATGTTGATGCTTGTTAAGCATTTGATAGATTAATATCTCTCAACTAAAGCTATGGTTTTGAATGGTTTTGAGCTTCTTTTAGATAAATTAAATAGACGAGTATTTTTAGTCTTCTGATGACACACCCAGGGATCTTCCAGCCATTCTATATTTAGTTCATTATTTACCATGATGACTAAAAGTTTATGCCTCAGACCCCTGTCCACACAATCTTGCTGGTGTCCCACTGCCACAAAATACTGATACTGCTTGATGATTCCACCACCCCACTTAACTGAACCCCTTCCCGTCGAGTTACCTTTCCTCCCATGCCTAACCTCACAGCTCCCTACAGCATCCTAATCCTTTCCCTGCTTGGGCCTTCACTGAACCCCAAAAACTCCACAGACTGTTTTTCATCCCTGTGGTGAGCATGTCCAGCAAGATGTGATCAGTGCTCGAGCAGTAGGGAAATTACTTACCTCAGAGGCAGCTCAAAATGAAAAGTCCTAGCCATCATTTCTGTGTGTCCCCAAAGTTTTTCTCTTTTGTATGGAAAAGCTCAGTGGGAATTCAAGAGAGGAGAAGAGGAAAGCAAAACATGTGTCTTTCAACAAGCTACCTAGTCTACATTTATATGCTGTATATGCAGATACTTTCTTAAGTTTGCAGGGCTGACATGCTTCCCTTTCTTTTCCCACCTCATGGAGATATTCTCAGGCTTATTTAGTCTGCCATGCGCTTTGAAAAATGCAGTTCACAAAGAAACTTAAAGCATTACTTTAACAATTTATACAACATTTAGAAAGAAACCCCCAGGTGCCCAGGGTGACGAAATAACAATATTAAACAGCCCTCAGTTCACAAAATGCTCCCCTAAAGACTCTGAGAGGACCTCCTCTGAAACTCTGTGATAGTTAGTAGCCTGACATTTCCAACAGCACACCCTGATCATCTCTTTCAGACTTCAGTACCTACCAGAAGGCCCATTTCAGTAATAAGACTCCTTCTTTGTGAGCTTTAAAAGTCAGTAGCTCTCTCCTTAGTGCCTTCCAGGAGAAAAGGACAGAGTATATCCTTTTCCAAAATAGTATGGCTCACATTCGAACATGAATTTGACTTTTCCATCCTTGTTTACTGTGACCCGCACGCAGAAGATTTCAAAACGCTGCCGGGCAGGCTCTTCCTGCAGGGAATATTGCATCGTGGGAGTGTGTACGTGGAGAATAGTTTATCGTATTGCAGTGGAGGACCAGTAAGTGTGCCTCTGAATTGTCTTGGTGTTGATCGACTTGTTCTGGCAGAAGGCTTGTGTCACACATAAAAAGGAATATTTATAACTGCGCTGGAAAAGTGAAGAGTTCGTTAGTCGGACAACATTACATGTGAATATTAGCCAGGGTGGATCGAGTTTTGCCAACACATTCCTCCGTGCTGACCAGGCGGTAGCCCTTTTGTGCGAGCCTGACTTTCTCAAAGGCAGCTCGGTTAATCTAATTTATGGGCCCGCAGCCCCAGCAGCGCGAACACCGCCCCGCTGGACGCCCCGCTCCCTTCGCCCCGGCGGGCCGGAGGATGCCGTAACACCCGCACGGCAGAGGCAGAGGCAGAGGCACAGCCGACCGGCACGGCACGGCACGGCACGGAGCGGCGCGGCTTCCTCTGACCCTGAAACCAATCATTAGCCACTTGAAAGCCAGACTTGCACAAACAAATATTTCGTGTAGCTGTTATGATTATTGTCAGTAACTGTCCCCATTGTTCAGGCGCAGGAATTCCTTTGGTCTCATAAATACTAAACCAAGTCCTCCCCTCCCCCCTTTAACTGTCAGATAATTACACAGTTGGCTTTAGAGTTTAACTTGTCAAAGGAGTTTCATTACTTTGTTCCTTTTGGGCAGCTTCCACTATTGTGCTTTCTGAACACTAAACAGAACCTATATTAACTGTCAGTTAATTACACACCGTTTTTCTTCAGTATTTACCAGTCAAAGGGGCAGGTAGGCTGCAATCCTATCATCTCAATCACTGTCTCTGCTCACAAAGGAATCAATAAAGATGAGTCACTTAGTGTCACCCAGTGTCTGATACTCAAAGCCACCCATTCCTAATTGCCTTTAGAGATGGATGATAATACAAACTTTGAAGTGATAATCAGCCTAATGAGTGGCCTTGCTGAGAGGGTAGATCATGTGTCAGAACAGTTTGCAGATGCTTACAGGCAAACAAAGCCAGCTTTCCTTTTAGACCTGAGAGGACCATGGCAAGTCTGGTACCCAGAGCCCAGCACAATGGCAGAGACTGCAGCACAGCAGGACGCTGTAGCCTGCTGATCACAACTGACTCCATCCATCTTGCTCTTTGCCTTTAATCAGCATAGTCAGAACAAGTCTTCCAGATCTCTGCATGTTTATGCTGGACGTTTAGGCAATAACTGCGTAAAAGATAAGTTCTCTGACTCTGAGTCGTTGGATTTAAATAATAGTGTTTGGACCTGATAGGTAATGGCCAGGGATCCCGGCTAAAACTACCGAGTAAATGTAATTAAATACAATCGGGTGCAGTCAGCCAGGCAAAAGCAGAAACCATAAAAGGCTCATTCAGACAGCAATGAAAACAAACAACGTCAGCAACAAAAACAAAACCAGTGTTTGGTTTGCTAATAAGAGCATGATCTGAGGCCTGATCTACACTCACTTTTTGCACCCAACGATTTGACCAAATCAATAATTTGAAAAAAACAGCAACAAACAAACGGAGAAATTAAATTTTTATAATCCCTTTGTCTGGATGCAGTTATAATATCATAAGGACATTTTCTTTCCAAAATAGCTAAGATGACATAAATTCAGTCAAGTGCGAACAAATAGGCTACGACCATGTTTGAGCTAATATGACTGTCTCAATGTAAAAGGGTTGTTTTGATTTAATAATCTTTTACCAATTTAGCTAACTTTTGACAACAGCTGACTGTGCACATGGCTTCAGAATCATCTCACACAAAGACAGAATATGCAGGATTACACCATTTTGATTTTCAAAGTATAAATGGAATATGTGAATGTATAAATGAACTGGTTAACATGTTTAGCAATTTGGACATAAAAATTTAAAACTGTTTTTGGGACAAATCTCTATTCACTGCCTTAGGCAGTGAGGCAGGGAGAGAAAGGTGGTGAAAAACCTGAACAAGTGGATTCAGGATTTGACACTGTTTTAATAAGAAGCTCTCAGAGGTTTTAACGTTTTGTAGTCAACTGTTTTGCTTGTAAAACCTGTCATGCAGATAAGGAATTATTGTAATAAACCAAATAAGAAACAGAAATTGTCACAAAAACAATCTAACCCTCTGATATGAAAAGCAAGATTATTGCTGCCTTTTAAAAAATTACAGAATGAGGCGTGTTTCAGATAAAAACAATCATGTTTACATATTTTTACCAATTTTACATCTGCCTTGTGTCCTATGTTCAAGAGAGTGAAAAAAGTGCAATCTTGAGGATATGAATGAACAGAAAAGATAGCCTTTGGTTTTTTGCAATTCATATATGAATGTAACAGAAGTGCCAGTGGAAAGGTTTTAGAGCTGTCTGATTGCATTGGAATTTTCATTCTGAGGCAGCCTTCTCTAATGAGTGATATCTAGTAATACTGGTTGTATGTTCATATGGAAACCTATGTCTTCAAGCTCTCCGCTAAAATTAATATCAGTAATTAGCCCAACCTAACCCTATCTGAAACTGAATTCACAATAAGGAGTTACGTTCCTTTGGTAGAGAACATAAGAAACTCCTTTACTGAATTCGTAAGCAGGCTCCAGAGACACGTGTCCACCAGTTCCTGAATTCACAAAGATGAAAACACATATGACTTTCTGCCAGCACCATGCTCTGAGTCTTGTGGTAGACAAGCTAAATCAGCTCTGCTGAGTGGCATCTGTGAATGACACAAGAGTTTTCCAGACGTTGAAGCTATGGGCTTGTTCTCTGACTGCTCCTCTATCCCTGCCCACAAAGCACCACAGAGAACTGGACTTCTCTAACACTAACAATGCTACCACAGAATGTTTGGGAACTGGTCTCAAGCAGCAGAGGCATTTCATCTTCCTTTTTACCCGGAGAATTAGCTGGGAAAGACCACCCCAGTCATACTCTGAGGCAAATTCTAACCCACAGTTATATTTCTCCTACATTTCTTTAAAATCCTCTTAACTTACACATTTATAGTTCATATGATTCAAATTAATTTTTAAGTAATATAGTTGCTAAAAATTTTTTTAAATCATTGAGTAAGCCCATATGCATTGGACTATATGCACACTGTAGGTTCATGCTAATTTACTTAAACAAAAATGTATTCACAAGCGTGCAAGTTTAAAAATGCCGTTTCAAGCACAAAATATTGCTACCACTACATATCTTACTACTTACAATCACATTTCAGATCTCCATCTGAGCTAAAAAATGTGTTGGATAAAGGGAAAACTTACCTGTGGTCAGAACTATAGAACTGAAGTTGATAATTTGCGATTAGTTAATGGAAATGTGTTGACATATGAATTACAGTTGCAAGTTTAAGCATGTACATTGCAGGCAACTATGGGTTGGAAATGAAAGGAGACAATGAATTGAATAAAAGGATTAGATGATGCATGATAGCTGATACCCACTCAAGTAATCTTGATTCAAAATTCGGATTGTAGTCAGAGATGTTAAAATCCACGTGACATGATACACTGCAAGGAATTTACTGACTTTTTAAAAGAAAACTAACAGGAATATTAATGTATCTTTGAAATCCACTCAGTTGATACTAACCCTAGGATATGAGTTTACTATTATTTTGATATCTCTTATTTGTATTATTGCATCTCATAAAGAAGGCTTTATTTGATGCTCATCTCTGTACAGATAACAACCAAATCTGAAAGATTTCCCTAGATATAAAACCCTAAGAAAGAGAATGATAGCTATGATTTTCAGATATTGTTTAATTTTTTTGAATGAACTCTATTTGAGCACCTTAAAGCAATCAGGTTACCAAAGGATTTTTAGTTTCACACATTCTAAAAATATCTTACATTAGATACCCAGAAATAGAGGCAGCCATAACCACTAGTGATCTTTAAAAATGACTGGTGTGGTTTCTCCATCAGTTTATGTCACTCTTACACAGGATCGGTGCTGAAAAAGGGAATCCTAACCTCCCAGATGCCTCTGGTTATGCATTAAATCTGCTGGCACTCATGCTCATGAGCAAGCCAATCTGATAGAAATATAAGCCTACAGAAAATGCAAGGTGATCTGGTTGACTGGGCAGCCACACAAGTGGTAATGACAGCACATGGGTATCGGCTGCCAGGGCCAGCAACAAGTATGACGAGTCTTTCAGCACCAGCCTGAACTTACATTACCTTAAGAGATGATGAAACTGCACCCCAAGCCTGTGTGCATTTGTTTCTGTACTATGTAAGCAATCTGCTGGTGCTTTGCCAATAAGCAGACAAAGCAAATCAATACAATAAATATTGAAGAAATACTTCAACTTCATGTTAGAGTGAAAGAAGAACAGAAGAGAAAAAATCTGGAAAACTTACAAAAGAATGTAAACTAAGTATGCCCTTGCTTTAAGCTTTTGGTTTATATAATGAGACTTGCAGCAATTATGAGTTTAAACCAGCATCTCCAAGCTCTTTTTCATAGTAGCTCTAAGTGTTTCATAAATACCTACAAAATTCCATAAATCTTTCCATGAGGCAGCAAAGAACACCAGGAGCTAGTCACCTGCCAGCAGAAGGCAAGTACATCTTGAGAAAAACACTGCAGGGGCAGTAAAACCTAGCAACAGTACAAATAATGGAAACCACAGGAAGAAATTAAGGTGGTCAAGAATAGTTACGAGAGATGAAATCTGGCCAAGACACAATGATGTACAATCCTTTTCCCAGTCTCAATCCTACTAAAAAGTACCATGAAATTGGAATAGGAATCTCCTTTTGTCTCATCTGAGACGTATCTCCAGAAGCTTGCTTTTAAAACGGTTAGCCCTGTACTCATTCTCTGCAAGCCAGCGTAGATTTTACCAATGATTGTAACTGGATCAGATCCTCAATGTGTTACTGAATAAATTACCAAACCCACTTCCTACTTTTCTTGGAAAAATATCTCCATTTCCCATATTGATCCAGACCAGCTCTTCCCTGAGCTGCAACTCTGTCAAGTCTTACAAACTACTAGGGCAGGAGAGAACTGTAACTGTGGAACTCTGCAGCAAATCTTGACCATTTTCTTTAATGCATGATGCATGCTAGTATTCTTTTAGGCAGATTATATAGCAAAAGTCACACTCACAAAATCGAATGTGGCTTTTGCAAAGTATTTTCTTATTTGTTTAAAGGAAACACAGTATATCATTGCTGTTCTGTTAAAATGCAGCCTGATTCAGCGCTGGGCTGTATTGCCTTCCCTCCCATTGACTTCCAAATGAATAAACTCAGCCCGGGTATTTGAGAATTCATCGCCGCTAAGACATATTCTGGCAGGTCAACACAAGAATTATTCACAGGCCTCAATTCAGTCTGTCATCTGCAATGAAAGAGAGCCTTTCTTTAAAAAGCTAAAATCCATCTTTAATTTGTTATCCTAGTAACTGCATCAAAACCTGTTTCAAAATAAGTATCAAACATGAGAGCAAGCTGATGAGCAGTTGAAACACAGTAAAATAGATCTGGAAGTGACTGCAGGGCCACCAGGTCCATGTTCCAGCTATTGCAGGCAACCAGTTCATGTAATCTATTTCATAAATATACCAAGCTCCGTCTTAAAAGCAGCTAGCTTTATTTCTTCAGTTACTGCTATTGCACAGTTATTTGTATTTCTTCCAGTTTGAGTTACAGCTTCATAGATTATACGCCAGAGGGGACCACTGTGATCATCAAGTTTGACCTCCTGTATAACATAATCTGTAGGATTGCCCTGAATTCATTTAAAAAGCCAATGAGGTTACTGGGGAAAGGGCACAAGAGCCATGGTATCAGTGTTAGACTGGTGGGATTAATCAGCTCATGTTAACACACTGATTATCATATAATAAAGGGAAATGTTTCAAAAGAATACTCCAGACTGAAACGTAAAGTGAAATCATTTGGACTTCCAGAGAGGTCATGGTTGAAATATCACAAAACTCTCTTTACTCAAAGCAGATGTTTATTAAGATTAATTTAGTGTGAAAAGTGAACCAGAATGCATATAAAAGACAATGCCTCCTCAATTATGTAATAAGACACCTCCTCATTATATTTTGTTCACTGAAGATGATGGTATTTTGCTAGGGGTTGTACAACTACAGTTTGCCAAAGTCCCTCTCTCTCATTTTAGATGAAGTATCAGACTGCAGAGCATGAAGCCAAGTGAACAGAAACTAGATAACTCCAAAAAACTCAAATAAACATCAATTCAAATGAAAAAGGAAAGGCCTGCTATGTATGTTTTCTAAGCACACATGTTCAAAATAGAAACTTACAGAGATGCCAGGATACAAATACGAGGAAAAACTGCCAGCATTTAATATAAACAAAAATATCTCTTTCCTACATTCATACATGGATTAAAATGAAACACAGTCTATAGGTGTAAATATTTATGTAACTTTTCACATAACTAGAATAACTATTTTTGCCACCTTTTCTCTTTTTTCTCCTGTCTCTTTCTGTGAGCTCCCTCCAGTGTTCTCAAGCAAGTATTGAATCATTTCATTTGGGTATGTCACATTTTTTATCACAGGAAGTACCATGATGAGAAAGATTGCATTTGTTTTACCTAAAATAATCTGCCACAGAACTACATGCCCAGTCTAAGCTGAAAGTCTAGTCTAAACTACGTTGTGAAAACAGGCACTGCAAGAAGGGGATGCATCTCACCCACCACAGATGTCTCTTAGAATGAATGGCGCACTTTGCCAAAAGGACTACTGTAGAGGTGACTAGAGAAGGAGTTGAAACTGTGTACCAGCTTTGAGATAGTTAGAGTTAAGCAGTATCAGCTCTTTCCTTCTTTTCCACTTAGGGGCTAACATGAAGAATTTCTACTCTAAACAGGAGGTTCATCAGTTGGAAAAGACAGATGATCAGGAAAGCCCAGGCGCTGACTCTCAGTCACCAACGTGAATAGAACAAGCTGTCTCTAAGCCCCTATCGGGTAAGGTACATTCTGTAGAGCAATAATAATGCTTTTGTACAGGTCCAAGCTGAAAGGCTAAAGGGATATGATTACAGCCTGGCAGAAAGCATTCAGGGCACTGAATCCAGTACACCATGGACACTCTAGCCTGCTTGGAGCCAGCTCAGGGATCTCTGTGCAGTGCTGCTATGCAGGCTGTAAACATGTCCCGAGTGCTCTAACAACTATTTATATCAAGTTTAACTCCTCCTTCTACTAAGATAAGCAAGCATAGAGTCAGACTATATTTTCTATGCCTTTTCCACTGGCTTTATGGAAAAAATGGAGGTGATACAAACGAGAATAAAATTATTCTCTAGAAGGCTAGTTTGCCTGGTTTATTTCTGCTGTTTTGGTTTTTGGGTCTGTTCACTGACAGAATAAACCAACGTAAGCTGGGGCTGTTGCAGTCCTTTTCTACCCTTTTTTCCCCCAAGCTGTTTGTTTCCATCCATTCCCTTGTACTCACAATAGGGCTTTGTGTAACTGGGCCACGAAAATGTTTGAGGAGCTTAGCTGTAATAAAACTAGGCAAATATTATAAGAACATACATAAGCTTAAAGTCATAAGCAATAGAATTGAAGAGAACTTAATTTTGAGTACTGCAACGTCAATTAATTTGGTGTCTTCACTGGTGCTTTCTTTATTGTGAAAGCCACTATGACAAGCCACTGTACTGCTAATCTGTGTGATACTCGGCAGATAGTGAGCCATTGCCTAACCTCAGAAATGTTAGCAAGGAGCTGTGGAATTTCTCCAGTCCTTTGTGGGTTTGGCAAAGACTTTGTAGGCTCTTTAGTGACGTATGCTTGGCCTGATTCAAATCACAAAAATGGAAATGTCTTTGATTTGGCTTATTGTTATTTCTGACCCTATAAAAGTTGGGAGCACTCGTGCATTAAGAAAGATACTCTTTCTCTGACATATCAGTCGGTCATTACAGTTAACACCAAATGAAACAGAATGAAAATCCCAGTTTGATTTTTCCTCATTTACTTTTAAAGCACTCAAATAACACAAAGTCAATGTCCATCCTGCTACCATGGTCTGTAACATACACAGCAGGATTTGAGTTTCTTATAAGAAAATTGAACAAAAATGGCCCATATTCCACAATTCCTTTTCTTATACTACTGTTTGTAAATAACTTTAGAGAAGCTCTTTGCTTTTCCTCTCCTCTTCTCTAAAAATAATTCTTTAAGTAAGTTCTTTTAACATTTTAATTTTTCTACCCTTTTTGCATTTTTGTTCTATGCTCTTGTAAGAGCCACCTCATCATCACTTCTGCATGTTGTTAATGTGGGATCAATGGAAGATCACATTAAAATACAGTTCCCCTTTAATGTAAGGTATTAGTACACTGAACTGTGTTCCATGACTGAAGTTCATCTTAATATTTTATAACAGATTTTTTCCTTCTCCATTTTATTAAGAGGTTGGAATTTTAGAGACTACATAATTAGTTTTACTCCTAAACCCATGGATCTTGAGAAATAAATTTAATCTGGACTATGTTATGGGGAACTGCTGGGGCTCCTGAAAAGTGTTTCTTTTCAACCTCTTTTCTACTCTTTTCACAGTGGGCATATCAACATAATATTTCTTGTGGAATTTCTAAAGGATCTCATGCATATATACTTTTAGCTCTGCTCACTGCCAGTAACTCAGAGCCTGTGGGACAATGTGAGCATCCCACATATTCAACATTTATTTGATATACATTTTCAAGCCAAATCCTCTTGCATCCAATATGGTGGGCAGTGATGTGCAAAATTCTGTCTGATTCGCGCACACTGTATCCCATTTCAAGGCCCCAAAGGCTGACAGCCATGTAGGTAGTTGTTAAGGATATTTACACTCTTCACCACCTTATATATTTAATATATTAAATTATACTTGTGAGAACTCTGCATTGAGATTTACTTGTCCATGGAAGAAGCTTTTCAGGTAGCAGTATGTTAAACTACAGGATATGCAGGTCCGCAAATGTTTCA
>NW_010417947.1:649-5632 GCF_000710305.1 Buceros rhinoceros silvestris | reverse complement strand
CAGCAGTAAAGAGACGTGGGATTCTTGTATATACAACACAGAATTGGTCTGAGTATACGCTCAACTATTTTTTCCAGGATTTCTAAAATCAGTAGTTTTGGAAGGTTTGAATACATTTTTCATTTATGAAATATTTTTCTTAAAAATATATGTAATGTGCATGCTACCACTGGAGACCAAAATATTATATTTTTAAGGCACATGAAAAATTACACCTTTTGGGTAGTGACAGTGCAAGCCTTCCTCTATTATCTCGCTAATATTTTAGTGGATGCTCTCAAAAATGATTTACTGATAAAATTTAGAAGATAATCCAGCTGTTTCATCAGCTACCTACTAAGATTATCCAAGCATATGTGAAACAATGCCTGCTGTTATTGTCTGTATATTTTTTGTTGAAAAAATATCTCAATTTTTATTGCTCTTTCTTTTTGCCTGGCCTCGTTCATATATGTAGAGGCCAAGCTTCTTTTTCAACTTCTTAGACAAATGTTGACTCATGTTCATATTCATGAAGAACTGAAAAAGAACAGTTTGACTTTGTGAGACTCTGCAGTAGTGTCACATTCAGAATTCAGTAGACTGAGCTTCTTCATGTGTGTGCCAGCTGTATTCTTTTCCTTCACAGAAGCAACAACCCAGTCTGCAAGAGCCTAGGAGGGTATGGGAAGTTCTCAAAGGAGAAAGACTTTGAATGAGCTATAATGTCTTCAGCAAAATTTAAGACAAAGAACACTGTCTCTACTGACTTTTTCCAAACACACGTTGGTTGTGAGAAATGACTGCCATAGGTATTACTGGTCTTATTTGATCTAATTATGACAGTCACAATGATGATATTTAGGTGCCCAATGTCAGGGCAAAGTGAGGACCAGCTGCCTGCTCAGGGGTAGGGAGCTGGTTGCAACACCACAACCAGCAGAGCCTCGCCTCGCCAGTGGAGTCTGTCCTGCTGCCCTAGAGTGAGGGGAGCTGGGCAACCAAGGGCACCCCCAGCCCAGGACATCAGGCACCTCTCTGGCATCAGCCCACAAGAAGATCTTGAGGGAGTCCCCAGAGGAGGCTAGTCAGCGACAATCAAGGCTGTTGGTGAGCCCTCACAGCCAAAACTCACTGAAATCCAGTGACATAAATATTTTGAGTGGGATTCAGATCTCCTTAGAAGTTAGGCTCCTAACTGCCTTTGGGGAATCTGATCTAAGGCTTTGATTCTAAGCTTCATCTTAGCTACCATTGCTTTGGCTCCACTAGTCAGGTGCTATCCAAGTTAGATGACAATCTGCTTAAAACTCTAGCAGCAAACAGAGTTATTAGTTGCACAAATACATGTGCTGTAACTATTGCTGCTACTGGATCAGTCAAGAAGCAGTAGTGATACTAAGGCCAAAGAACCCTAAAATACGCTGTACGATAATATTCAAAGCTTTGTAGGATAAGAACAGATCTGCAGTTTACAATTTGAGTTGTGACCAAAGAAGTGAAGATTTTACTCTCTGAAGTCTGCTGCTTCAGAGAATAATGTTTATTTTGGTGCATAGGTTAACTATATAACCTGAGTAATTTTTTTCCTATAAAACCTTGTCTATAAGGTTTTTTTCTGATGAATACCTACAATTTTCATCATCACTTGGAATTTCACCTACTTTTTACATACAGTGTCCAAAGGCAGGGACAGTGTTTCCGCACTTCTGAGATTTATCGTTGCATGCAGTAGCCATCTCTTTAACATTTGCACAGTTCAAGCTTAATTGCATTAAATACATACACACACACTTCTTTGATGTTGCAGTTTGGATACCATATATCATTTTGGATTTACATTACAAGCATAGAATGGTTCTATACATCATCATCATGGCTTGGCTTCGCGAACAAAGATCTGGGAAGGGCTTTTCCCATGCTCACTGCCAGCGATGAGTGCACCCTTCATGCCTGCGTGGTGGATTTTTTAGGTGAGGCGCAGCGTGCGCGGAACTGGCTCCACCCTTTACACCTGAGGTTCATCTGCCAGGGCCTAGCGAGCTTGGATGGTGACAGCGAAGTCCTCAGGTCGTAGGTTTGGTTAGAGTGTCCTTCTCTTAGATGGAGCCTTACAAGGCTAAACGAGCTCCATCTGCCCAGGTTTGGAGTCAGAGTTGTCCTTCTCCTAGGATGGCTGCCCAAAGGCTAGTGAGCCCATCCTGCCCGTGGACACACTTTGTCTGACCCTTCAGTTGAGACCTGTCTGGCCTGGGAGACCCTACCGGAGGCACATGCCACCACCAGCACAGTTCTCAACCTCACAAGGGCACACAAGCTCCTTCCCCACAGCAAGGGAGTGCCCGTGAAAGATGGACATAATGTCTCTGAGAATACATTATGTCTCTGAGAATTAAATAAGCTTCTGAACAATCAGAAAATCAAGTTATCACTTTTCCCCTGAATTTCTGTTGTTAGGCATCATATATACAGATGTATTTTAAGGCAAAAATATATTTTACATTAGGGGTTTCTGGGTTTTTAATTATATTTGGTGTAAAGCTTGGTGTTATTTGGTTCAAGAGGAGTAACAGAACCTTGGTGATACTACCAATTGATCTGGTTTCTAATGGTCCATATTCATTGCCACAGTCAATACAAGTTGCTTGTAGCTATGCTGTTCATATCCATTCTTTCCACAAAACTTTGTTTCACTGCACACGGTGACCATGCTTCCTTCGCACAGGTTGTACTGTCTTCCAATTTTACTTTTAAACACCAAAGATTTCTTTACACATCCACAAAGTTGTATTTACTTCGAGCTTAAGCAAACAAGCATGCATGCTATTGGCTTAAAAGTTTAAACAGTCATCAAATAGAGTTTCTCCCCTCTTGATTTGTCTTGATGACAAATGCGCAGTGTAAGCGAATAGCCTTCCTTTTGATATTTTGTCCAGTTTGCCTCACTGCCATCACGTAAATAAAGTTATTGGTTTTACACCACAAAAAAACGTAAAACGCACAAAATGGACTGCATCTAGTTTTCTATTAATTGTGCCAAACTGGGACCTTTGTAGCTGGAGTGCATTGTAAGGGAAGATGTTCAGGAGCTTTATCCCTTTTGTTTACCTCTCACACAAAAGGAAATTAAAATTTGAGAATTTAGCTGTCTCTGAGTGGAGATGAACCCCACCAGCCCCTCTTTAGTGGGCACACTGATTAACAACCACAGGGAAACATTGGCTCCTTTTCACTCCCAGGTTTGCCCAGGACATTTTACTGGACATGCCTGTTAAGGAAGTACTCCAAGACCTGATGATCAGCATGCTGTCCTCACACCACACACGGAACTTGGAGTTTGCAGACTCCTTTCCTGCTGAGGCATGGCTGAGTGCACAGTGTACGCGTTCTTACCGATCTACCTGCACTGCTGCTGGTGGGACTGTAGTTCTTTGTGTGTGTTTTGAATTTTACTCCATCTTTAAAATCTTAAATTTCAAGTTAGTTTTTTTAGCAATTACAGGAAGCTCCAATATGTACTACTGAAACCTATCCGCTCCAAAGTGAGCTTTAAACTTTCAAAACAAGGTGGCTGTGGAAGTGCAAATAACTAGTGAGTAGATGCAGTTACCGTACACCGGAAGCTAGGATCAAGTTCAAATAAAAGCTCTGGGCACCGGTTCTTAGCAACTGATTTTAAAGCAGTTGTAATCTTCAAAGCTATCTATTTATCTCTACAGCAGAGGCCCTGGGTATTGTATACCTAATGAGTTAGACCATTTGAGCAACCTTCTTTCACATTAAAAAGGTACTTTAACTTTTTCTTTTGCCAGATTAACTGTTCAGTCCATTTCTGCCAGATGAGATCAGCTATACGGAACTTTAATACTGTGTTTCTTTTAAAATGTGCCTCTGCTTATTTTCTTGTGCACAAATGCAACTTTCAAGGCTGTTGAGGTTTAAAATTGGTTGCATAATATTACTATGACTGTTTGGGGTGTTTTTCAATAACTACTGGTCACATACATAAAGCACAAATAAATAAATAAAAGTAGAAATAAAGACACAATCTTGCTTCCAAAGAATTTCTCACTAAAGTCTTGATCCAGCAAAAGGGGTATGTGCTTAACTGTACGCCATGTGTGGTTCCACCAACCTTGGTGGGAGTATTCACGATATTCACAGTGGTTTAGGTTGTGTATAGATCTTTGCAAAGCTGGGAGGTAAACTGTAGTATGTTAAAATTTACTTTGCTTTAATGAACCATAGTTCATCTGAAAAATGTATAGAGTATTCTACTTACTCTAAAGTACCTAAATTTCATTAGGAAACGGTAAATTATGACATCACATAGGCACCGATAAGCCATTTTTTCTAAAAGCAGGAAGGGAAGGTGAAGTTCAAAATTTCAAAATAACTTCCATATTTCTATAGTTTAAATGTAAAAAAAGCAGCCCTCTACCATCAAAATACAGATTCTTAGCCAATGCCCTCTTAAATGGGAATACTTGAAGGAAGTGTGAATGTTGGAACAAGCTTTACAGCTACATAGGCACAAAAGCAGAGGTTAATTCTACCACTGGCATTTTCAGGAACATACTACGGTGAGCCAAGCTGTGAATATCGTATTTCTACTGGCAAGTTCCTTGTACAGATGTGAAATAACGTGTTTGTGGAGTGAGGCATTAGTTATGGTAAGGATAAGAGAACCACAGCATATGGAAACTACCCTAACAGGCAGCATTGGAGAACATGTCTCAGAAGAGCTGTTTGGAAGTTTCAGACTGAAGTTGTCAGTGTCACCAAGACATTCCTGGAATTTTATTAAGTGTGCTTACTTTGGTTTTGGTAATGCAAAGAAAAAGAGAATGACCAATTTTAGGAAATGTACCTGAAAGTATCTGATTTACTATGTGTAAACTCCACACAGCCTTATTAAATACTTCCCCTGCTAGAGTTATCTTCATACTGCATTTGTTAATCTTGAAAGAGCAAAGGCATTTGGCTTTGCTACTACTGGCATTC
>NW_010417947.1:0-494 GCF_000710305.1 Buceros rhinoceros silvestris | reverse complement strand
ATTCCTGGAATGAAAAGTTTAATCTCCTTTGTTGTCCGCTTTTCTAATACCTTAAACATATTTTTATGGTAAATCCAGCACCGAGGACAGGGACTGAAAATGGTCCATTCCTTTAATTAGAAATACATATCTGTAGCACAACAAAAACTGAATTTAAAATAGAACGATAATAGCAAAGTATGAATGATAGTAATCATGGTATAACTATGAGGGAACCACTAATCTATAGCTAAGGCTGAGCTGATGAGAGCTGAAATGAAAGCAGAGTAGTAATCAACAAGGGAAGAAAGCCTGATACTCTGGAGGAGATAGGAAAAATAGTTGTGGTTGATTAAGTTCCAGTCCGCTGGGGAGAGGCAGGATTTGGGAACTGTGTTCTTTGAAGACTGTCTTCGGGAACAGCGAGAGCACAGTTAAAAACTACATGGTATCTGCTGGATTCCTGAGCATTATATAGCACACACACACACACACATATATACATACATATGTAT
>NW_010417946.1:26076-46689 GCF_000710305.1 Buceros rhinoceros silvestris | reverse complement strand
ACTAAAAAGGTCTAATTAAGTTTATTTCAAACAGCAGAGGTGGAAACTCTGGAGCGTATATGCTAGGTTAAAGCAGGATAAACAACCTCAAAGTCACTAAGAAATTCTTGCCAAAATAGTGCCAAGAGCCAAGACTCCTCCTCCTGCCACCCCTCTCCAGCAACAAATCTTTCAAACAACAGCTTCAGTAAACTGTGAGTTTAGAGCATTGAATAGCTTTTTAAATACAGAAAATATTTTCACTCTGTATATCTGAAAAATCAGAATCAGACTCTCCTCTAGCAAGCAATTAACAGAAGAGAAGCGACGCTGAGTTAGAGAGAGAACGCTCTCCCTGCTGGAAGCGAACCGGTTAGGTACAGCCGTAGGTGGTGCATCCACCTGAGACTAGTGGGCTATAACCTTTTGCTGGCACCAGCCAATTTGCAATTGCTACTGGGCTCTTAATCAATGTTCCCCTGCCACCAGCATAAGATAACTTCATCCATGTCCTTGTCAAACTGCAGAACATTCAGGATATAAAATATAGACATACATATAGACTTGATTTTCTCCTTGGAGAATTTATGTACCATTACATTCCATTATATTTTTTCAGCTGAACATTTAAATGATGTTGAATCAGTGATCACTAAACCAAGCCCCTTTTTATTCAGCAAGGTTAGGATCTTTGACCCCCAAATGCCTCCAACTGTAAGACAAATCCTTTTATAATACAGATAAATTATTACTTTTCCGCCCTGACTTTTAATTAAGTGGAGTCAGCAGCTGTCGAATCGTAACTCCCATACCAGTCCTGAACATGGCATTATATCTTTCAAATGGGAGAAGCCAAACATCCTGAAAATGAAACACGCTCATGATTATGCCCATTTGTGATTGAAGAAATGGCTTGGGTGGTTTTTTATTTCATTTTCTGTCCAGAAGGGGATGATCAATGGAATGCATCAATTCATGACAACGCTGTAATGCATTTTTGATATTCTGAAACAAACACTTTTCAATTTGTAAATTTTCTGCAAAACACTTTCCCTTCAGCTATCCATTAATCAAAGTAAATTGTAGCCGAAGTTTGCTGTGCTGCGATTTTTAACAGTTTCACACATTCCCAGTTGTTTTAGGCAGACACTATACCTGGAACAAGAGCACACACTGGAGCGTCAGCAGGACATCAGACAGAACCTAGCTCACGGCCTTCTCCGGCAAAGCTCCCGCTGGCTCTGAAGTCCCAACAGGGACTGTTGATCAAGGCAGGTGTGGGAGCCTCTGCTTCACACAGCCGTAACATTCTGCCAGTCTGCTCACTGATGGCAACTTCCAACTAGTGCTGCAGCTGTGCTGCCTGTCCTCACGCAAGGCCACAGCTCCTGGCCGATGCCGAGTGTCAAGCGGTGTGAGGAGCCGTGCCCTCACTTGTTTCTCCACCTTTCAGCACTGCACAATTGGCTCACAGAGCACAGGCTCTACAACAGCTTCTGAGGTCAGGGACATCAGCCTGTGCGAAGGGGCGAGTGACGCAGGGTGAAACCTTCATGTGCCAACGTCAAACACCATCCTGGTGTTCAGTGCTGATCTCCTTGGCAGCAGGTTATAGGGTACCACTGAGGTATTTTTCTTGTCTAGACCTACACTGTAGGGTTTCAGTGACTGCAATGTCTTGTTAGATACGCGAGACGGTTCAAGATAACGTTTGCTCAAGCATTTAGAACATCCTCGCTCAGGCACAAGCTACAAATACTCAGCTAACTCCCATTAACTTCCCAGGGAAAGCAGGTCTAGAGACTGAGTTTTACTGCTGAAAGCCTGTGCCAATCTAACTTCCCAAGATAAGGAAATAGAAGCAAAAAACCCCCCACGCACACCTGGATGTTAGGTATAGAGGAATTTTAGCATACAGATAAAGAAAATGGAGTTTGTCCTTCCAATTCCTTATTTAGAAACCCATATGTGATTATCATGCCTCTATTAAGAAGGCTGCAGTAGAGGTAAGTGCGGAAAAACAGGGAAAAATCACATTTAAAAATGAAGTTTTAAGCAATTATAAAGTCAAATTTTCAGCAGGGAAAGGAAAGAGATGTTTGCTATAACCGCATGAAAGGATTAATTTCTGTACACTAACTTCAGTTTGTTGTATAAACTGGAAACAATTCTACCTTTATTAGTGTTAGAATAGACTTACTATAATTCATTAATTAAAATCCTAAAGTTGCCCTACACATCAAGTTAGCCAAAATTGTTCATCCTGGATAAGCAGCGACAAATATCTAACGACGTCATTGTCCTCTTCCTGCTCTGCTGTGCCTGTAGAGCATGAGTTCATTTTCACAGGACTAGTTCCTCTTCCACCACTCTTTTAATGAGCTTTTGAATGTGGGGCATTGGGAGTTTTCTACTAAGAAACTACCAGTAGTTCAGCAAACACTGCCTGATTAAGGATTAATTAGGAAATGAAATCACTTGAAAATTACGCCTCAAAAAAAGCACTTTAAACAGTAAAACAAAGGACATAACACTGCACTTCAACTCTTAAATGAGTCAGTGTCATTTAAGTGCAGAACAACCTATTAATCTTAACTCTGAGAATAAGAGCAGACACAGTTTGCTTGGTTAATCAAAATCTAGAGCTACAAAGAAAATGCTTCTCCCCTGTTCTACTGCAGTTTCTTAGATTCATCAGTTGTAAGTGTAGGACGTACATCTAACCATCATCATGCACATATCTCAGGGTCTTTTTCAGAAGACTGCTTGCAGTACCTTAAACACTCTTAAACATGACTGAAGTCAGCCAAAATGCTTTTGATGCAGAATATTCCACACACACCTCCCCCCTCCCTTCCCCCCGAATGAGTAACCAGGAAAGATCACCCTCTCTATCAGATGGGAAGAAAAAGGCTTATAAACAAACTTGTCGTGGCTTTCAAACACTGTTCTGCTCAATCAGGCATTGAATCACAGCTGAAAATTCTTGTTTCTCAAAACAACAAAGTACAGTATGTAACTCCTTGAGTCACGGCCATTCTCCAGAAATGCTACTGACTTGCACAGAGGGTGCTAAGTACTTACACCAACTATAAAAATAGGAGTTAGGCTCCTATGAAAACTGTACTCCTAGTTCTACCTGTATGGAAATCTGTGTAGCACGTGACAGAAGGTAAGCAATAAAGGACCAAAGGTGTCCAGACCTCAGCAGGTCCTTGCAGCATCCTTTAACAAGAGGAATTCCAAACCATGGACACTGTTGGACTTTAGTTTAGCACCTTCCAAGCTTCCAAAGCTCTGCTTTTTCTTCAAAACAGCTCTGACTTCCCTAGGGAGTTTTCACGTGTCCATCGTAAATCAGCTGTTTGTCAGAGCTCCTGACATTCAGCAATATAAGAGACAGAGGAACAGAATGAGGCGGGAGCGCTGCCCTCACTCAGGTGCCCTGGAGGGAGGGAAAATGTGGGCAAATGCGACAATTCCTACTGATAAACAGACAGCTTCAGACAGGCAGCCACGAGCCTCTGATTCTGCTTAGCACTGCAGATGGGGCTTCTCCAATTCTCCTTCGGGATTAGGTATTCATGGGAGCGAGTAAGAAATGCAATGGATAGAGCCAAGTAACTGAAAAGGAGATTGTTATAATCAGTTACAATAAATGGATCTTTCCTGGGAAAGATCTGAGAAAAGACAAAAGTAAATTAAAAAGAAAAAAAAAGAAGAATAATTTTCCAGTTCTCTGTCTACCTACGGAAAGATTTCAAATCAAACATAGCTATTTGCTCAAATAAAATTAAACACAAGCTTTAATAAAGTTGGACAGAAAGTTTCTATCCCACTACCAGTCTCCTGCTCCACACACTGTTTACACTTGACAACACCCTGGGTTGTAAGGAAATATTTATAATCCCTTTCTGTGTAGAAAACAGTGTTACTAAGACATAAATTGTCTTGTCTGAAGTTAGAAAAAGCAAACATGGAGAGAGAGTGGGGAACGTTATCTGTATTCCTCAGCTGAGCTGATGTGAAAACAGATTTGGTTTCATTTTTCATTTTCCACACACCTGTTTACACAATCAAACTTCTGGGTTTTGCAAGGGTTTCTTCTGAGGACAAAATACAGGTTCCATTACGGCCTTTTTTTGAACACCTAATTCTGCTTTCCAAAAGGATTCAAGGGAAAATTATCACTGCGCACTATAACTGAGCCCTTGTCAGATATCAAAGCTACAAGGCTGTTTTCCATATTTTTCCCCTGGAGTCTTGCACACCTGAACGCTTTCACTTGGCTTTCACCCCCGCTAACAGAAAGCAGAACGGTGTAACAACCAGAAGGTAAATCAAGATATGACAAAGACCTTCTAAAGAGACATAAGTGCACTTCAATTAAACTTGGATTTTGCTGCACTAATTGTTCCCATCACATTAATATCATAATTGCTGCCATTTTCTTACATAATCTTGCTGCTCCTAACACAAAAAGGAGAGGAACCAGAAGAAAGCTTGAGCATGCCACGAGAAGTTTTCAAGGCAGAGAACAGGAGGTACAGTTAATTTGTGAGCAGATTTTGCTAGAGTACTATGGAATAACATAACTCATTAATTCTTCATTAGGTTTAGGAAGCCAAGCTTTTAAATCATAATTAGACAATGCTCCCGCCCCCCTTAAAAAAAAGGGGTCTGTCAAGAATGTACCTTCTGAATAGACATTACAATGAATTTTTCTGCCATAGAATTGCTAATGGATTAATAATTGGATAGTTTGCTTAAAAGAAGAGTGCTTATTATGAATAGAATTGCTATCAGTACAAGGTTTTGGGAAAAACGTCTAGTTAATGATCCCTTGCTTTTGTAGAACTGATACTCAGAAAAAGGTACACTGCACAGTCCTGATGAGAGCGTATCTCCTCTGCCCTTTTTCTACTCCTCTTCCTCTCCTCTCCAGCCACTTACATGCTTTATAATGGGACAGTAAAGTCATTTGCACTTGGAATGGGCTATTCGGGATCTTGAAGTGTTATTAACTAATATTAAAGAAAATCATCCTCTTCATTTCACAGAACACCAGAGACACGTGGACAGAGGGAACATGTTTTACACACGTGCAGAGCAAGCTATAACCAGCAGCCCTTGCCAGCGATGTGTCTTAGCTGTTTCTTCTAGACGATGCTCTCACGCTGCTTAATGCTATAGTTGTAGTGAATATGAAAACTCTTGTTCAGTACGGTCACACTTGACAGATTTCCCAGCGGTGTTTCTGGTCGGCTACCTACCAGGAGTTCAGCATCTGTCTCACATATTCCTTCCACGCAGTTGGCTTTTGATAGATTTTTCACCCTTGAATATTCCATGGGAGGGAGAAAGAAAGAAAACAAACAAAAAAGAGAGGGACCAACGGAACTGCTTGAGAAGGATTAAACAGGACCTGCATTCCTGATGGTACTTGGCTTCTCTGCAAAGAAGTAGTTGATAGTTCAGTGAATGCAGAAGAAATATTATTCACACAGATCTCTCAAAGCTGTTCCATTTCTGTCAACAAGAACTTTCCAGGAGGTCCATAAGGTCTCTCCTTGCCCCAGAATTTAGTTCAAACATGGCAGGTACAGATAGTGAAAACAAATGAGTATAAACATTGTCGTGACTAAACCAGGGCACATCTAAACAGAGGGAAAAGTTCCTTATGGCAACACCTTTCTGGCTCTGGTGCTAATAAAACATAACTTCAAATGACTTGTAAACTCTGTAAATAATGAGTGAGCTACTATTAAGGAAGGCTACATGAATTAGCTTTACTGCAAGACCACTGATACATGGTGTCTGATTGTCGTCTCTTCTGAAGTTGATTTACATCATTCTGGCAGTGTAAAGGGGAATTAAGTGAACATAAATGTGATCTATGTCCAGTTTAAGAATCCCTTCCTGCCTCTCTCTTGAATAAAGGGAGCTTACTGTAAATAAGGCTGAGAAAAAGTACATTCAGATTGCTATTTTGGCGAGAGAATAAAATTAAATAATTCTCAGGGTTAAGAGGTCTGTAGCAGAGTAATTACAGCACATGACCTGGGGAAGGAGAAAGTGTGTTGTGAGGTTCTCGGACAATAAACCCAACTGTCTCCCTTCAGCCAGGGAGACTGAGAAGCGATATTCTGATGCCACTCCTGCTTTGTGAAATGAAAGCTGAGAAGTATAAGGAACACCATCATAAGAAAGGCCTCTGCCAGCATCAAACTTAACCTCATGACCAGAAAGCATCATGAGTGCATTGGCAAGAAACAAAGTTCAGCACATCGAAAGTTAACCGTGGCCTCTCCCCTTGCACTGGGCTCCACACTCCGCAGGTTAGGAGGAGATTACAGTCTGCCAGGAGAGACTAACAAATTCACCTGCCACCATTCACAAAGAGCATACTTCCTTTCTGATGATAACAGGCTGATCAGTTTATCCAGGGATACTTAAGAGAAGTGGGAAAGTTATCAAGTAATTGAGACAAAAAACCAGTGTGTGGTGACTGTGGGAAAGGGTGAGGATTCAAGAGTTCTGGACTCCCTTGTAGAGTTTCCCCGTGAGCTGAGACAAGGTATTTCAGGTAATGACACGGTCAGCAGAACACCTCCGCAAATCCAGCCCCAAACCTGCCATCACTTGCCAACTAGCTCCCATCTCTCTTACAAGGGTTTCGCTGTTTCAGCGCCCTGTCTGCAGCGAGACAGGCAGTGTTGACGTGGCCCGTGTCAACCTCAGCAACGCGTTTCTGTCTTGCCAGCAATAAATACCATAGAGAGAGAGGATGCAAATATCCTCCATTCTGCCAGAACTCAGAGCAAAGAGCTGCAGGTGTGTGGTGTCTTCCACATGCAAGAGGCTTCTAAGACAACACAAGTTCCTTCAAGAAATACTCCCTGACTCCACGGAGATAAATACACAGAAAAGAAAGAAACCATAGGTGCCAGATGCCTGACTGATAAAAAGCAGCAAAAGACAGCACATTCAAAGCCGCTTTTAAACTAATGAGGACCCAGAACATCAAATGCACTTTGTGGCAGTCGTCACACGGTCCCGCTAATCACCAAGGCACAAGTTGTGGCTGTTTTGATGGAGGAATACAGCTGGGCCAGCACAGAGCTTGCGGCTACTGTACCAGCTTGTTTTTGTCAAGGCAACGTTTTTTTGATTCCCAGCTGTACACTACACATTCGTCTGCAAGATGCAAAGGAGCAAAAGAGAGCGGGTCACACATTTAGCAAATGACAGAAATTCCCTGCAGATGATAAAAAGAAGCTTGTCTATCAGCAGCCTCCTTTTGTGTTTGACTTTGAGGCACATTATCTTTGCAGGAAATAAAATGCAAGTAATGAAATAGAGAAAAGTGGAACCTGTAAACAACAAAGAGTAAATCTCACAGGCTGAGAAACTTAACTACAATGTAGGAAAAAGTTGAGTGCCTGCCAGTTTTGTATACTACCACGGGGGTCAGTGCTCCTTCCAACGCTGGCACGCACACCATAAAGCACAGGAGAGGCAGAGAGCACACACTGACAGAACAAGCAACCTGCTACACTTGTCCTAAAGTGCTCTTAAATGCCTTCTCTTCCCACCTCAGCTTTCTTCCCTCCAGCACAGAAGCTCCAGTGGCAACGGAATTATTAAAGGAATTAATAAAGAATTATTGCAGTAAATTCACCTACCACTCTAGGATCATTCAACTGGATTACACATGGTGAAGTCCTCATGGGATGCACAGAAATTATTTTATACACCAGAATAAGAGGAATGATGAAGCAGTAGTTTTTATAGTACATTGCCACAATATTAAGGAATTGATGCTTTGGAGCAAGGATCATTAAATATGGAGTGGTAGTTTTAAAAACTCAAGACATTGGGGTGTCTCACTTCCATCTTTTAAGAAAAAAAGCCACATGGGTGAGGACAATGATGGCACCACTGCCATCATTACCTATAAATAAATGCAGTAATTAAGATTCAGTTTACATCACCTTCAGTAACCCCTGGTCTTCACCTTTCCTCTCTTTGGCAGCTTGAAATATAGCTTCTGTAATTTGAGACACATCCCGCCATTCGTGGGGCAAAATCTTGCCTATTATGCAAATTCCCATGCGACAACAGATTAGTATTCTGCAATGATTGAGACTAATTTCGTATCTAACAGTGTATTATTTCACATTTAATATTGGGAAGCAAAGTCACCAATAAAGACTAAAGTCGGAATCAGACAGTCATCCCCTCAATAGCCTTCTCTCCTCACTGCAAACAATAAATCACTTCATGTAAGTAGTTTTAAGCCATAAAACTGCAAATAAGGCATTTTGTGCTGAAAATTGATTTCTATTGAGAACTATACCTCCATGCAACTTAATTTGTAACTGACAGGGGTTGCCAGCAGGGCTTGCGGTATGGAAACACAGATGACAGTAACTAATCTAGCTGCATATTGGTAGTTCTGCATCTGCAATACAAATGGAACTTTGGGGTGTTTTTTCATAAATGCAAAGCACCTAAAACAGAAAGCTATTTGTGTAAAATTGAAGTGCAAGTTAAAGTGCTGTTCCAATACATCTCGGGAGTTCAGCTATGGTATACGTTAATTTTCCTTCTTCACTTGTTTTTAACATTTATTACAGCAAGGTATGATCACGCATTAGGAAGGAGAGATTTAGTGTTTTACTGGAACTGGAGCAGACCTGCACAACGAGCACTTGCACTGTGATAATGCCAAATAATATCTTTGCAAGATTCTAAGATCACTAAAAATAAAGGCTCTACATTCGTGCACTACATTAGTGATGAAAAGGAGCCCCAGAGAATGTCTTATTTCTGCAGTGTGGATTATCAAGCTGCCAAAAAAGAACTCCTGCAAACTATTTTTATGATGCTTGTTACTGGTGACTGATTAAATTTATGTTGTCACACAGAAAACACAGACTGTTAATACTCCTATAGAATAGCAGTTGTCATAATGAAATCAGCCTGCCTGTAACCTAAAATAAAATAAAAATGGAAGTGAGATTGTGCTCTAGACAATTTTCGAACTTCAGCATAGACACAAGATGTTACGAGGGACCTGAGCTCACTCGCCTTCTCATCACAGGACAAATGGGATCAGTGGTTAGGTGTTCACCTGCCCTTCGTTTGCTTCATTTCTTTAGTGAAGCGGCTGGTTCAGTACTGTCAAAATGAGAACTGATTCGATACATTCCTATGCTATATCCTCCAGGAAAGAATGCAAGTATTAAAACAACGTGTGGGTTCTCTGCATCGATTAAATTACAGTACTCACAAAACTGAAGTTAATTACATGACCCAGATACTTTCCTGGATTAGAATTACACTGCTCAGTCTTTTGCAAGAAAAAATACTATATGGATTACTCCCCATGACCAGTGAAGATACTGCAGGTACTGAACTTTTATCTGGAATTTTCTCAGAGGCAGAACAATGGCTGAAATCTTGGTCCAACCAGAAATAACAGAATTGTCTTCACCACCTTCAATGGGGACGTGGTTTCCCCAAAGCTTATCGACTGTAATAAAAAGTGGGCCCAAATACACTTGGTGTAGGGACTGCTTTTTGTTTTCCCTAAACTGTAACTCGGATGAAAAGGTATTTTAAGCCGACTGCCCAAAAAGGATACCTAGACTACAGACAGTCCTCACCATTCTACTGGCCTTTTTGCTGAGGCAGGAGCCTTACATGCACATTAATACATTTAGGTACTCTGTAAAGTTTATAAAGCCATCACCGAATATAATTAAGGTGCATTTTCTTCCAACTGATTTTTTTAAAGTAGGTCATCATGTTGATTTAAGTAACTGAAATTGTGCCTGTGAATGTTTAATGAAAATAATGGCAAGTTAGTAACATGTAAGCGGAGACAATTTACTGTCTCATTCCCATTTCATTAGAGTTTCTTATTCTCTGTTACAAAGACAGTTTCTAAAGTTGTAATAAGATAATTTCCTCTCCTCTTCCCTTCCCCCCTACTATTTTCTTCTGTAAAGATTAAAAAGAATAAAAGAATCTGGTCATAAAACCTGAAGGATACAAGACTCACAGCTGAACGCCTCTAATCCCTTCTCAGCCCGCGGAGCGCCTCTCAAACGGCTCCTTTCCCTTGCACTGACAACTTTCTCAAGTAGGTCACCACTTCTTCAAACAGGAGCCCACCAGCAGCCCCAGAAGACACTTGCTCTACACGGCAGAGCGCAGTACCTCACAAAAACACTGAAGCGAGCGTGTAAGTACAACAGCGCTAACGTCGTCGTCCTGACCCACATTTCTAGGCTCCGCTTCTGGCCAGCGCTGTCTCACCATTCCCAGTACAATGATCCTGCTGCCTGCCCCTACACCAACACCCACATTTCTGCCTTCCCCCGCACACATAAAACCAAAAGATCCTGTTTACTCCAAGAGTTTAAAAGTGAACCATGAAGACCTGAAGCAAGACACAGATGAAACCTTAAGACTTCAGTGGACAGGAGTTTTTGTAGGTACGACAGCAAATGAATTATCTGTCAGCACACTGCATCTGGGTATTTGTTGCTATTTGCTTCCTTCATCACTGGCTTAAGGGGCAGTTTCTTTGGACTGCTCAATTTCCAGAGTCCCAGAAACTAGGAGGTAGCTGCAAAAAACACCAGTCATGGAAAACTAGAAAATATTCTCTTTGTAAACATTTGGAATAACTATAAACAAGCTCAAGGGTAAGAAAAACGGCAGTTTGTTGAAAGTCTTAAAAGATAGAACCATTAGATAAAGAGGGAATATGATCCTTGCTGAATTCTAAGATCGATCTGAAATTTTTCAGAAGAGCTAACTGTGCACAAATCTGGATGTTCCCAGTCACATCAAGTGTTTATTCATCTATCAGGAATATAGCAGAGGAAGCACAGCAAGCACGTCTCTACAGCTCCCTGAAACTGCAGATCAGGCAGTTGCTTCTGTTCTAGCTGTCAAGCCGTTTAATAGAGCTTTACATGATCTTCACAGAAAACAGTGATTGTTCTGTCTGCCAACAACAGCATCACCAGGTCTAAACAAGGAATATTAGTGTTGAATCAAGTGTCCTGAGAACTTCTTTCCACCAAGAGCACCACTCGCAGATTTTGATTTTCAATGGCACTTTGGGAAAGAAAACTGGAATTTTATTTCCCATTGAAGCATTTCCACTAATCTGATAGCCATTTGGTGAATTGTAATCAAATTTAGAAAAATGTTTGATTACCCTAAAGAACTTTTTTTGAAGTTACAATTTACCATTCGAAACTTTTCACAAAGTTGTAAAGCCTGTTCCTGTCACCCTGCTCTTGAATTTCTGCATTTCTGTCCGGTCTGAATAAAATGTACCACCGGCTCAGCTACAGAAAGCTCCTGGTCTGTTTATGCACATTGTAATATTCCAAAGAGCAGACAGTGCCCAGGAAAGATAGTCCAATGAACAGTAACTTCTGAAAAGGTTTTCAGAGTTTTAGTGATTCACCTTCTAGAACTCAAACTGCTCCGTTACAGCAGCCTGTCCTCAAGGCTGTAAAAAAGCCGACGATGCTGATTTGTTAGTGGCAACAAACCCTTGAAAGAAACTTCATTAACAATTCAAGTTTGCTTTATGAGCCTTGATTCGTGTTTTGATTGTTACAGTGATTTTATGTACACCTTTGGCATGAATAACAAACCTGGAGTCTGGATTGAAATTACACTCGTAAAATGTGGGTATTTACTCTTCTCTCAGCGTACCCACCACCTCATAAACTAGGCTACCTTGACGTGACGTGTATTTAATATTTAAAGGTTACAATTCATAGAGACCCATGTAACAGAAGATACAGACCAACACCCAGACCGGCAAACCCCATCCACAGAAGTTCAGACTTGCTGCCCTTTAAAGAGACTTTACCTTTGTTAACAAAAGCACCTGGAGTAAGAAAGGTCATCTCAATAGTCTCCCTTGAGTGGTTATGCTCATGGTTCCTTTTTCCAGCCTCGCCTGACACTTACTACTTCTTCACATTCACTTCCTCATAAATTAGTAATTTATTTAACCTTCTTTCTAAAGGAATCATCTGTCGGGCAGTGCGGGATGCTTCAAGTAAATGCTGTCAGTACTTTGGCTCAAAAGCTTTCAAACAGCTTTTTTCCAAACTCGTTAATTCAGAGTTGAGGAAAACTGATAGTTAATATTTAGATTATCTCTCGGAGCATGTTTTCAGTTCCACTCTTTGAAAGGAGACCCCCATGTCGGTTGCTGGCTAAAGCGCTGAACTGAGGCTTCTATTCCAAATTCTGCCATTTCCAATCTTCTATCTCTGGCACGGAGCTCAAGCGACAGGAGCTCTTCTCCCAGGCTGCCAAGTTATTTATTGGGTGGCCTCACAGAAGGTCACTTTCCTTCCCTTTTCTCACGGTTTTATTTATTTACTATATGCATGTTATATATAAACACTATATACTTCCTTTGAAAAGTTTTGAGGTCTGTGAATGGAACTAAGGTAGTATTAGTATTCTTAAATAGGTTGTTCATCTGATCCTGTCAGACAATTCTCTGCCTTTCTTAAGGGGAATTCAGGAAAAATAAATATGGGTATTTGCATGATTGGTATTCACCTTGAAAACGTACATCACTGGAGATGGTTATAAAAATAAATAAAAGCATTTCTACTGTCTCCCGGTGTTGAAGAAAATAATCTTCAGTGATGGATGTTGCTTGAACTGGAACAGAAGGCATTTCTTTAATGAGTTAAACCAACAAACCAAATACTAATTCTTCTAACGTGGATCAAAACTAAAACTGACAGTATGGTGCTAGTCAAAAAGAAACAGAACACACACACTATTTGTCTCAGAGAAAGGCTGCTGAAGTATTAAAATAAGAGACTATTTGCAGCCTGTGCTGCTCAGCACCTCGCTGTGACATGTCTGCTGCATTTCATCGGTGCTCAGAACTGCACTGCACAATGCTGGGAGCACTTGTGACCAGAGGGGATAGATAGAGAGTGGGCAAACACTGCCAGTTCTCCGGCTGCCCAGAGCCAAGCAGACAGTGTGACCTGTGAAGGGTGATAAGCAGAGGCAGCCACCAGCTCATTGGGGTTCAGAAAACTTGGTATAGTTTCCCTCCTCACTGCAGATGTGAAGTGCCAGATCCAGACATGTGACCTGGATAATAATGTTTGGTGGAACAATACAAGGTCAATAGCAGTAGAGAAGAGACACCCCCTAACAGAGCACCACAAGGTGGGAAAACATGCACAAGTTCCAAAATTTGATGTAGGCTCCCAATTCCCTGCCGTCACATGCAGTGCAAAGCCTCCTCAGATCACCAGACCCAAGGTAACTATGGACCGGTACAGAACCACACAGACCTCTCATCACTTTACGTGGCCCTACACCCAAGTGGAGGAGACTCTTAGAAGTTCCTTCACATAAAGCCAATTTTAAATACCCATGCATTTGTCCAGCTTCACAGTCATGTACAATGCAGACACAGCACCAATTATCTCCTAATGAAGAAGATGAAAGCATGGTCTATCTTTGCAAAACCCCATCTCAGATGCAGTTCTTGTCAGAGCTGTCTCAGGAGGACTTGGGCAGACCACTCTCCTTCCTCTGAAGCTGACTGACTTCTATTCTGGTATTTCAGGTCAGCCAGAGTTAAGACGCAGGTTTTACTTATGGTCACCTACCAATAATACAAAATATGTTTTTCTGAAAGAAGTGGTGGAAACTTACTGCCTAAGTCAGCCGAGCGACAGAATGCACTCGGGGATGTGCCTAAGTTAACCCGGCAAACACATTATGCAGATGACCTATGAGATGTGCCTACAGTTTTAGGACTGAATTTCCATTCCATTAAGCGCATAAAATTAAGCAAAAAGCCATTTTTAACAAGACAGACTTTAGTCAATTATTCTAATGAGTACCTGGCATACTCATGCTAATTAACTGGTGACTGATTATACATCTTTTAGGTGTCTAGACAACTTCATGTTGAATTTAACGAACAAAGCTGGAGTAGTTGCGCAGCTACACTTCATGTCATATAAATTAGCTGCATGTAAATTGAATTAAGTTACTTAAAATAAGCTATAAAATGTTTGACGAACGCAGTTCTGCAATGCCAAACTGAGGTGACATTCCCCACTCTGTCAGAGTATTGCAGGACAAGGAGCTGATTCCTTGTCCTAGAAGACTTCTTGTGACCGTGCTGTGTTTTGAAATGAACCCTGACAGTGATCGAACACAGTTACCATCCAAACACTTGACTGGAACCACCATCTAACTATAAAGACTAGAAGGTAAGGAAACAACTGACCTGTGCTTTGATTACAGCCCAATAGCAGCAAACTAGGAGCAAAAGTGTAGGATTTTATTTTCCATCTAAGTAGACCCTAAGAAAGCTAATGTCTGAAAAAGATTATTTTTTCCTCTTTTCTAAATGAAAGAAGATACCCTCAGTGTATAGTAAATGAATGCCACTCCATCACATCTGAAAGACTCAGCAAGAAATCCACTGGAGAGCCGAGTATGCAGATATGCCTGATGCACACACATGGCAAAGAAACTGTACCACTTCCACGAGCGTGGTTTTTGAAGGATTACGTCTGTGGAACAGGATGTAACACAGACCAGCCTCAGGTAGCAGCGTTATCCCCTCCAGGGGTGTGAATCTATTAAAGGCTTTATTCTACAGACATTGAATCTTTAAAACTGTAGTGGTGAGGGCGTCTACACGTAGGTTCAGAAGTCTCAGATTCAATTCCAGCAGGTAACTTTTCCAAGTCTGTTGACAATGAGATGAAAGCATTTTGAGTACACACTTGTCACAATAGGGGAATGAAAACCTATCAATTTATGTCTCAAACTGAAGAAGAGAGGAAACAGTTACATTCTGTGAGACAAACATGTTCCAAGTGTGGCTGTAAGGGTATTACAATACTTTGCCAGTAACACACTGCAAAGCCCGATACTTTAAAAACCAGCTGTTCCAAATGGCTGAAAGATAACATAATAGTAAACTACTGTTTGCTGTCTCCTGGTGCCTCTAGAACCTGGCCATGGTGTCGGATCAGCACCTGGGATGGGCAAAAAGCTGCTGCTTCTCCAGAGACAGAGGCAGTGTCCAAGGTCAAACCAAGAAAAGCTCTGTGCACTTTCAAACTAGTCAGTGGGAACTAGTGGTACTGAACACATCTGAAAAAAACAGCTATGCTTTCTCTCAGCCTGCATAGGTTTGTTGTTTCCCTTTTTATGGTAAAAAAAAAAACTGGCCTGATCTGCAAATTAAACTGTTCTTCCCACCAGCTGCCTTTGAACAAGCCCTTTTAATCCTGCAGAACGGAAAGAAGTTAAATGCCAACTTTCTCCTACTCGCTAACAGATGTTGGAATTCACATTCAAACACACAGGTTGTCTCTTCTTCCCCACTTCCTCTTTTAAAGGTCACACTTAGCTAAAAAGCATCGCATGGTGATGAGGTTCCAGATCTGCAGAAGTAACAAAGTTCTCAGAGGCAACTAGAATTCACCTTCAAATGCCCCATTACTCATCTGGGACTCCATTTCAACACCACTGCCTCCTTTCAGAACATTTGTTTGCCCCAGATCAAAACAAAAATTTTTCAATCATATTTCTAAATATAAACATTAAAAAATCTGTCAGTGGCAAAAGTTGCCAGCTAACTCACAAAGTTCTGTAATTATTATTCGTCAAACTGTAAAGATCTTTTTGAACACCAATGTAACTCTTACTTTCCAACCCGCATCATCTCCTATGGAATGTTTTTAGCGCATCCGAGGCAAAGCTTTCTCCTCTGCTCTGGAGCTTTGTCTCATGAGCACTTCAGAGCCAAAGGAGCTTGTTTCAAGCAAAGCTAAGTGCTCTCCCAGGACACATCTGGCCTGATTCTCCACTCACTCAGAATGATATAATTCTAAAACAAGCTTGATTTCTTTCTTCAGACTTTCTTATTATTCCCAAGTATTCTCCTCTCCACTAAGAAAAAAAAAAAAAGGGTATTTTCCTACAGGCATCAATATACACATAACATGGTTTCCACATTTCTGCGTGCAAGCTCAGAATTCCACCGGGTATTACAGAATGAACACACACATTCAGGCATTTGCAAGATGCCTTCTGAGAACCAGCACACAAGGAACAGAAAATACATCTAACCAAGGAAACTTAGATGTTAAAATAAACAAGGAACGGCCAATGTGCTACAAATTATTGCAAGTATTTCTGCAGAGCCTGGAGTTTCAGCATGTACAGTCTCACCTGAAAAGCCCAGCTCCCAACATACCAGGAACACAAACCTCTGCACAAATACCTACGTGCCCACTTACACAAATACACAGGATTTTACCTACACAGGGTCATCCTGTTCTGTTTCTGGTGCAGTCTGGGAAACAGCTTCATTACCTTCTAAATCATAAACGACAAACTTCAAATTAGGCAATAATCAATAACGACAGAAACCCCTTCAGAACTGCTCGTATTTAAGCAACAAGAGAGATTCCGTGTCCCAAGTTAAGGGCAAAGCACGATCTAGGTGATTTTCCCCTTAAACACCAAAACTCTCCAAAAACCCAGAACCAACCACTGAACAGGAAGAGGAAAAGAGAACACATCCACTGATGTGGTCTGAACGCTGGGAACTGTTGCTCAAACAAGCCTCAATATTCAAGGTTGTCCTTGATGAGCACTGCTCCCAAGCAGACGTATTTTATGTTCTCCAGCCTGACATTTAATAGAATCAAACACTGTAATCCTTTCCATAATTTTATCAACAGTTGTCAGAGAGAGAAGGCAGGCAGCAAATACTGGCAGAAAAAAAAGTCCTCAGGAAGATCTGCTATCTGTCTGAAGGGTGTGTGCAAATTGCTGTGCAGCTCATTCAGGGAAGATGAAATATTCAAAGCATTGGAGGGGATATGACATAAGTTTGGACACTATCTTAAGCTTTCATTAAATAATGATAAATTACAATGAGAAATCTGTACGGAAGATGGATTCTCGTACCAGCTATAAGCGTTGCCAGAGAGTCTAATCAAATTAATCTAAAATATTAGTTGAAGTATTAGATCTCGTATTTACATGCACGTAACACATGGACACTTTGGGGAGTTTTGAGCAAACGTTTACGTAGAATTACTGAAAAAAGAGTAGGATTCACTCAAGTAGTTTAGGAGAATTAGGCACCCAGTTCACAGGATCTTTTGAAAATCTCAAACTAAGTAAATCATCTCCTGGAGGCCTTGTCACGAGCTATCAGAGAACAGGTATTTTATTCATTTTTCTTTGTTACTATCTTTTATGAAACAGTGTGACTGTCAGGAAAGACAGGCTAAGTTAATATTACTGCATGTATCATGAACAGTTCTGGAAAGAATAAAAGGGGGTTTAAATAAGAACTATAAAATAAAAGAATTACGACACTCGCCACAGCATGCAACAGTAATGAAGAAAATCTGGCTACTGCTCTGATAGAATATGGTGACCACCACTGAAGGAAACTAGGCAACCCACTAAAGGAGTCAAATTATTTCAAGAGACATCAAAATCTAACCACAGGCGGCCCGAACTTTAGAAGCTGAGGAGTTTTGTTGTTGTTTTTAATTAACCAGAAGAAATTTTTGACAGTTTTTCTGGTTGACTTCTCAACAGTACAAGTTTGCTTGCTCTGGAAAATTCCGATTTTTCACTAGATGGTTGAAAGGCATAAAGCTTAGGCTAAAAAATCCAGAGATTTTGACTACGCATTGCCATAAAGCTTCATTTTCTCCCCCTTCTGTAAGATGCAAGTGCTCTTCAGTCTGCTCCATCACATCAGGTTAACAGAATTGTCATGAGACAAATCTCATCAGAAAAGCTCAGCTCACAAGAGCAGAGGGGTGAGAGGGAGCAGACAATGTCAGAGCACCCATATCAGTTCAAACCAGTCCCCTTAACCCCGTGTTGTTTCTTCCCTCGGTGGCTTGCAAGAGGTGAACACTGAACATAAAAGCATAGGATGAGCACGAAGTGGCTCAGCTCCCCTGAGCTGAAGTGGCATCACTCCCCTGAAGTACTCGGCGGAGTGATGAAATCCACCGTTAACTACTTTTTTCCCTTTCCCCAGAAAGAAACCCATTTTCCATCAGGCTCTGTAAACAGCCATTTGCAAACACACAGTCTACATCTAAACACCTACGTGACAGAGCGGTCTGGTGAGTGCCACTCCTTATCAGGAGGTTACCCATCTGGGAGGTAAATTAATTGAAAATAAACACGCAAACAAACCTGGAAAGTTTGCTTCTGCAGTGCACTGCAAACTGAATGGAAGGTTCGTGGTATCAGCTAAGGGTCTGGGCTGCTTTTTTTAAAAATGAAAACTCAGCCTTAGCCTATGCGATTGACACCACTTCGTCCTCTCGGCAGGAAGAGGCACCTATCTAGCTCATAAAACCCCACCATTCCCCAGTGGGAAAAGGCAGCCAATTATCCAGAACAAATTGTGACTGTAACAGTGAAGATCATTTTATTATTGCCTGGAGGGTTTTTGAAGCTCTCCCTATGAAATTGTCTCGTAAATAATTCAATGAAAGTGATTTACTTTGGTGGGGAACTTACAAGGGAAAGCCTTTCAAAAGAGCATTCTGTCAAAAGTTATTTAAATTAATTTAATTTTAAATTCCAAAAAAATTGACTTAGGCCAAATTTCAGTATCAATTAACAAAGACTGGTAATTTCTTTGTGTGCTAAGTTAAATGGCTAAAAAGGAGCTAACGCTATTCCTGTCCATAAACACTGCAACGTGTTACTAGGCAGTAGAAGCCTCTGACCATACGCCATGCAGAACTTGCACGGACTTTACAGCGGCTTCTTTAAAGCTCCACAGCACCTCTCACGCACTAACCATGACGCAGCCTCAGCAGGTACCCCGCAGCCCTGCACATCGTTGTTCCTCGTCAAAGCTATCGACTGCATCTGAAGCTCTGCTGTCCTTAGAGCAGGGCCAGTCACAGCGACAGAACGAAACCTGGTTTCTGTAACAAATTCAGCCCCAGGGCAAACGGAATAAGATTTTCACTTGAAAGGCAAGCGACTGCCCACTTCCTGGACACATCTCATTCCTTCTCCACTCCTAAAAAGCCGTACAATGCAAATGCTGTTGGGTAGGTCCCACAGATCCTGCAGCAGCATCCATCCATGGCTGGGGAAGAGGGAAGTGGAGAAGAGCAGCCCGTGTCCTCTCCTGACTGGCGAAGGAATGTGACCAATAAAGCATTTAACGTTAGGTATCTTGGTACCTCTGGAGGCTAGGATAGATTATGGCAGCCTTCGACACGTCTTTAAGTGATTTGCTTAAAGGGGAAAGCATACTCTAATGCCCAAATAGCAACTATTTGTCTGAGCACACTCTGAAAACACCACCAGCAGAACAGAAAAGGAAAATGCCTTCATAAATACTATTTATAGTGGGTTCTTTTCTATCCTTAGCTGTGCAGCTACATTTTACAGGAACACAAATATTTGCAAACCAGCTCTGAACCATCTTCTGAATCCATCTCAGAGTTCTGCAAAATTATTGCATGACATCAAACCTGCTAGGTATTGCAGGTGGCAGTGGGAGGTCCTCTAAATTAAAGCCAAGTATAGTAAAGCACAATTTCAGTCACCACAAGCTGTCATGAACTGCCAAAGCACGTTTAATAGCTGGGGGCTTGAGAGCCTCTGAGCATGACTATTACAGGACCCTAATTAGAGAATCTAATTTCCAGAGGAATTTATAGAGACTTGGACTTTTCTACTAAGTCACATGTAGTAAAAGGCTTTTTTTTTTTCAAATCTCTCATAAGGTTTGACAGGAAAAAGAAGAGTAGTAAAGGAATAGCAATGTCTTGTCAACTCCCTTTTGGAGTTCCTGTCTCCCAGCACTTAAGGCAGATGGTGGGAGGTTATATCAATTCCATTTGCAAAGGGAGCTTCCCTTTTCCTCCCCCTCCCTTTTGTTTTATACCAGGTTTCACTGGAAAACCAAGTATGCTTAAATCACAGCAGCTATGATTAACCGCGTGGTAACAAGGTTCGGTATGTATCGAGGGTGAATACAAAGGAGGGATGCCAACGGTATTAGTTTAACATAGCGTTGATATATCATGCTAAACGGGGATGGTTGTGTCACTTCAGAAGCGAGAAGAGCAAAGAATTACATGCAAGTTGATTAATTCACTGGAGTATTAGTTCTTGACATCCTCCTCCCACCACTGAAGACACCTGCTTTTATTGAACAAAGAGATGGTGAGTGACCTGCTCTGTTTCTGCATGCGGGAATGGCCCAGGAGAGGGTTTCCTCAATTACTTACAGCATTGTCACTCTCTAACTCTACCTCAGATGTAAGAGGTAGCAGATGCTCTTCATGAAGGAGCCTCAGCAGAGGAACGCTGCAAGTAATTAAATCGAAGGAACCATACTGGAGAAACCAGCGTTCACGTCTGATCTGACTCAGGCAAAGCAGGAAGAGTAGTTCAGTTCTTCCCACGCCCCAAGTGATGACCCTAGTTCTTGAGCTTTTCTAGCAGTGCAAGTGCTCTTCGGACAGTTCCACCGCAACTTGAACTCAGATGTTTTTTTGCTGCATTCCT